>NW_023616090.1:0-63345 GCF_013339695.2 Rhipicephalus sanguineus
AATTTGTCGCATGTAGTGGCTGGGACGGGTGAAGTTGCAGAGATGGCGGGACGAAAAACAAGCACAGGTGGTAAATCAAGGACGTCAGAAACCTGAGCTAGCTCGTAACGATTCACCACCAAAGGACGGTGAGGATGCAAACAAGGGCACAAAAGGACAGAACAGCATAACGCAAACGCCGCGTGTTTGTGTTTTCTTGTTCTCTTGTGTTGAGTGTTTGCATGCCTTACCCTCTTTTATGGTGATAAGTCGAAACTGCATTATAATAAATATATCCGTGCCTCGCCAGTGGCGTTGCTTGACCTAGTCAGAAACCCGTCGTTACGGTCCTCCCAAAAATTTCCATTTCATTGCGATTCTTAAAGACAAAAAAGAGACGATATATATATTATATATATATTATATATATATATATATATAGAAGTATATTCTATATATTATAGATATATATATATATATATATATGCAAGGAAAGGCAAGGGGGTTAATCGGAATTATAAATGGTTTATCCTACACCAAGGAGAAGGGGAAAAAGATTAAAACAAAAGTGGAGAGAAAAACGTTTATCGTGATATAGTTCGCCTGCCTGTAATAAACAGAGCTGAGAGTTCAAAGCTGAAAAGGACGGTATGCAGCGTTTCGTTGTCCTTGCTTTCCTTCTTTCATGGTCGTAAGCCTATACATTTAGCGCGCCAGACAAGCAAGACCGTGCTGCTACATTTCTCTTCCGCTCTCAGTTCATTAGGCTGGCGAAGGTTGACCGGCGCATGAGGAGTGCCGCTTCGCCGCTGATGCCGCCGAAAAATGACATAGCCAGGCCGAAAACCACGTGGTACCATTTAAAGCCATAATACTTCGCTTAGACAAAAAATTGAAGGTGCATTTTACGAATGCAGCCAGAGATATCCAGTTCCAGTTAGACAGTCATCGTCTCTTGGAATGACCGGGACAGTAATATGACTTCTACGTTTCAGTGACCAATATGTCACTAAGCGGTTTCCGCGATATTCTTACATGTACTTGCGAAGCACAGTCATAGGAAACATACTCATGGACCTTAGCGACGCAGGACATTGCCAATTGTCAAAAAAAAAACGTCGCGTACTGTCCACTTCCGTTTCTCAATATCAGCTCTTACACAAGCTCATTGAGCAGTCAAGTCATGAACTTTGCATAACATACTTGTAAAATGTTCTGTTCCAAAACTCTTCAGTTGTTCTCTCAACGTGAGGGAACTACTGCTGGTGATGAGCTTACGCAGCCACCGACTGTCTTTTGCGATATAGGTCACTGACTCACGGCGGCCATTGACGATCCACGGTATGCTGTAACGCTCTATGACGTTACCATTTGACAAAACGTGATTTGTAGGACATCATGAGCACGCGCACCCCTAAAGAAACCCACCAACGACGTTCCCGTTCTGCTGCAAGAACAAGTGGAATCCCTGCTGAAACAGTGGTCTGTGAAATTATGAGCTCATCATAAACCAGGGTTTAAAGGAAAGCAGGATTGGTATATCACCAGACTAGAGGCTTTCGCACTCCGTGACTTATTCGAGATAGTATAATTATCTCGTTTACCGACCCCTTTACCTTTTTCACGCACCTGCTTTTTGACTCCGCTCTTGTTTTCGTCTTTCCTTCCAACTTTTCCTTTCCCCTGAAGTAGGGGAGAAAACCATAAGTTTCAATTCTTGTTAACCTCACTGCCTTTGCATCATTCGTCAGTCTCGCTTCAGCTCAACTTTTCGTTTTTCGAACTGATCACTCCCTTCTACTTATCGACAACATACTGGTTGTTTACATTAACACCCATAGAGGGCAAATTGTACTGTGATACGGCCCTTATGAATTATGTCAAGTATGTGAATTAGCGAGTAAAGCCTGAAAAAAAAAAAACAGAAGAAAAATAAACGAATGGCTTTGGCGATACTAAATTTTAGCGAACAGCAGCCTCAGGTGATTGCGTTTCTTCTCTTGTTGTAGTTCAACTCCCACCGTCGGGATAGTTCACACACAAGCAACATCGGCGACGCCGCAAAATAAAAATAAAATGCCGGTAGTTTACCTGGCCACCGCTTCGCTGTACACAAATCCGGCAGTGGCTCTTTTCACAATTTCAAAGCACAGGTCTGCCCCTTCCATGCTGCAATAAATATAAAAAGAAAAGTCATGTCGCTATTCCGAAGTTAAACTTTATCTACAAAAGCAAAATACTGGCAATGCAGCAAAGATAATTTCCCTCCTTTTACGCCAGCAGTTTATGTCAAGTAATGTTGTGATAGACTTGAAAGGACTTTTTGAGGGCCTAGTTGGTGCATACTGAGTTAGTGCGCTTGTCCCTTGTGTGTTGCGTTTTTTTTTTCCTGCGCTCAGTAATTTTCACCAATGTTGCGATACACCACAGCATATGGATGTTCTTTTCTATATTTTGGTGTTAATGAAGCAGAAAGCCAACTTTTCATGTACACGCATATTCTGAGAAGTTGGTATTCCCATTTTCACAAACCCTTACAAGACAATCCCATAACGCCTCACAAAACTCAGTAGACAAAAGAACACTGATTTATATGTGAATAATAATAATAATAATATCTTGGGTTTAACGTCCCAAAACCACGATATGATTATGAGAGACGCCGTAGTGGAGGGCTCCGGAAATTTAGACCACCTGGGGTTCTTTAACGTGCACCTAAATCTAAGTACACGGGCCTCAAACAGATTTATATGTGAACTGATTCACTGAGTACATATAGGTTATTGATGCAATCCCTTAACGTTGCGCAGGGATTTGCAAGCTGTTCTTGACTATATTACGAAGACTGTTTCTCGCAACAAAACAAATAAGAATTAAAATAATACAAGTTTCAGTGCACAGATCATATCTCTAGGTATTTTATTGAACAATTAATTACACGCACATAATCCGATTAGTGCTCGTTTGGACCAGTAAAAATATTAGCTGCAAAAGAACATCGAAATAATAATCGCATTGAGAAAGAGCGTTCGCTTCCTTCAGTACTGACACTATTCCAAAATAAAAATTAGTATTATGCCAGGAAGCTTCTTGAAAAATGTTCATAAGTTTGCTACACTTAAATCGTGTACAGAAAATAGTGGCACTGTAACTCCTACAAGAAATAACGCGAGAATTAAGAATCATTTACTTACTACTCAAACACCATGTAGAGCATTCCCTCCGAGCTGTATGTTTCTAAAAGTTCAACAATGTGCGGATGTTTGAGCATGTGGCAGATTGTGGCTTCTCGCTTCAGGTCTGTCAAGAAACAAGACAAAAATGCACGTCAGTCTTGTTTGGATGAATCTGTGTAATAGCAAACACTCCGTCTGGATTCACACGATCGACCGAATCCCGTAGATGAGCGCGACGTATTTCAATGGCGCCGAATCAGGCCACACACGCAGACATGTACCGCAGACATGTACCTAGCAGCGTGATTTGCTGCAATACAGTGACGTAATGTTCGGCCTTAGCATTCGGTTGGTTGTTTGAATCCAGTTAAGCGAATGACTTTTCGGGTGAACTACAGTCAAATTTCACTGAACGTGACTCATGCAACGACAACTACACCTTTCGTAAACAGGGTTTGTGTGCTGCAGCCGACGTTTCGACAAGCGGACTTGTCTTGGTCAAGGCTGCAGCTGTTGCAGCCTTGAAGAAGACAAGTCCACTTGTCGAAACGTCGGCTCCAGCACACAAAACCTGTTTACGAATTTTTCATCGCAAGCGTCCATCTTCCCCTGACTCCCGCCTTTTTTTTTTGGGGGGGGGGGGGGGGAATAGCGGGAACTCTCTCTTCAGTCATTCTCATATTTCCTAAATCACTCCCTCTCTCCCCGCCCCCCTGCCCGCCGAATCCAAAGTAGGAAATCGGAAACTCTCATCTGGTTAACATACGTGCCTATTCTCTTTCACTACCTCAATGGGAAATGAAGCTCGTCGCGATTCAGTTACGTGTTCGCTGAATTAGAAATAAGAAGTAGGTGTGGAACTATGTAATACATGGTGCACGCGCAAGATTATATTACGATAACGCGGATCGATAGAGCAGGCGTTCACGAAAGTGCAAGCATGGGCTCAAAAACTCCCAATAATGGATAAAAACTGTCGTAGACGGCAGCGAATTCGGGAGATACAAAATTACAAATCTTGACGACAAGCCGCACCATAGTTAAGTTAAATAAATGCAAACTGAAGACGATACCGTGTTATAACTCACGATACGGTTTGGGTTTGGACCAAGCGCTGTCCCTAAAGCTTAAAAGGTTTATTAACGCAAGGGACATGTGTATATAGTAGCGAAACGTCATCTAGGTACGGAGATTGCTGGGGTACCAGATTCCAATATCGCTTAGCTTTATAGCACATCACGAGGCACGCAACGTAGGGGTGGCAAAGACGTACCTTCGGTGCCGAGTCCAGGACAAGAGGTAAACTTGGCAACGTCGACGACTTTGACCGCGAACTGCTGGCCCGTCGTCTTGTGGACACAGCGGCGCACCACACTGAAGGGGCCCCTGCGCAGGAGTGAAAGCAAAGATGCACTCACGTGAGATAGAGAGCGATGTACACGTAATCCATATCAATAGAAAGACAATACAGAATTGATTGATCGATCAATCGATTGATCAATCAATCAATCAATCAATCAATCAATCAATCAATCAATCAATCAATCAATCAATCAATCAATCAATCAATCAAATAATCAATCAATCAATCAATCAATCGATAAATCAAACAACCAACCCATCGATCCATCGATTGATTGATTGATTGATTGATTGATTGATTGATTGATTGATTGATTGATTGATTGATTGATTGATTGATTGATTGATTGATTGATTGATTGATCGATCGATCGATCGATAATGGAAGTCCTGGCACCAACATTTTCCGGAGGAACGTTTCATTAGCTAATAATTACACAGAAATCACATCAGCACAATTGGGAATGAACGAGCGAACGGACAGACGAAACGCAAACACAAACATGCAACAATATTGCTATTCTTCACTATACGACAAAAACACAATCGACCGCGCGGTTTCTCAAGTATGTGGGAAACGTGAAATGCTTTTGCTTCCAAAATAATGTTTGCTTGGCACCGAAGTGACAAGATTCAATGAACAGGACTTGCGCGTCGAGATTGCACCGCAGAGCTCGCCTGCTATGCCTTAGAACACCAACCACTAACCACACTAAGAGGCTTAGAACACTAACCCACAGCTGCACTCACGGTATCCGCGTACGTAAAGAAGTGTGGCATGTTTATCATACTTGAGTGAAGGCGCGAAACAACTCCTCCGTGCGAGCTTTGAAAGCAGTTTGAAAGCACCGGGCTTAATGGAGAGTCCCGGTAAGTTGCGCCGTCTGCCGGTGGAATGAAGCCATCGACCAGTGAAGCCTCCACAGCCGCCCACTAGAGAGCGACACCGGCGCGTGTTGACGTCAGATTTGGCTGCGACCTTGAGTACTTCAGGAGAAGCTAGCGGGGAAAAATAGGGAAGAACTTCGCGGTCAGGGGGGCCCCGTTTCCTAGCGCCGGAGCTCTTCTATACGTTCAGGGTCGTTCAACGCAGCGCTCCTCGTCTCGTTGCTAAGATGTCGCGGTCGTTAAGAGCGTCCGTTTCACTCTAAAGTCGATAGGCGCGGGTGCATCGAATATGACGGCTTCGTCCTTAACGCATGATACTGCAACGTTCTAGTATTTCCATATGATAACACGGCGGGGGATCAGTGAAATCACAGTGGTATCAGGGTGCGATCACACTGAAATTATTGTTTCGATCTGAATTTTTTTCCCGGTTACAGTTCTTTGTCCCCGACGTCCGAGTTGCCTCCATTGTAAGCAAAGTGCGTTTTATTTCTGCACGTATTTAAATTAACGGCAAGCGCTCTTACTTGCGCCAAAGAAGATTGCCGAGCAGAAAGTTGTCGCATGGTGTATTTATTAAAGTTACGAACACGGCAGTGAAATCGCGGCTCAATCAGTGAACCATAGAGTGTGGTTGTTCGTACCAAATTGATATGTTGCGTAAATAAACCAGCAGTGCAAAGTTAAATAACGATTTGCGCATACTAACGTATATGGTCGGAGGTGGGGTGTAGAGCGCAGCAAGCGCAGGACCGAGTTAATTGGAGAAGCATGGAAGAGCCTTTCGCGCTTTAGTGGATGTAGTTAGGTTGATGATGATGATGACATTGGTTATCGCCTGTAGATAAGCTGCACTGTGCATGTGTATAGTGAATTGTGCGCACTCATGTCCTCTCTCTTTCACATTTACCCTTTCTGTCTCTTCCCCACGTGTAGGGTAGCAAACTGATCACTATAGCCCTTAGTTTCGCGTTATAGCTGCTGCGTCAAAGCAGCTAGCACAACAAAACATCAAGCACACACAAACGCAGAAAACCACATTGCGATGAAGGGGCTAATCCTGAAAATATATTTCGAGAATTTCAAAACGCGGTGTCGTTTAGTCTGAAGACCCTAGCCCTGTCTGAAGAAAGTAGAACTTTCCAAGTTTGAAGTGGTTTAGAAAGGGTTGTCTCTAGGAACAAAAATAAGTCCTCCATCGAGAACGAGTAATCGGTGGTCCTTTAGAGGACCCAGTTTCGGGACGTGACGGTGCACACATGAAACGGATATATCGGCGAAGCGACGCGAGGTTGAGCATGAGTAGGTCCAAGTTATAGAGCACAAATTACATATGCAGTCTGATTTGAGTGTTGTGGTTTCGGGCACGTTTTCTACTTTGTTATTTTTACGCCTTCCTCTTGTGAAGTATTCGAGTAGTGAATTTACATCGCTGCGCGTACACATATGATCAGATGCGGAGCTACGCGGGGACATCTTTCAGCAAAGGCCAAGAAAAGAAACAAAAAAAAGGTAGGCTTGATTCACTCCACACTTTGGCAGCGCTGCGCTCCATCGGTACGGCGAGAAGGGGCAATAAATGCGTGCCGTTCGCCGGTAGGTTCGGATTAGTCGAAGGAACGAAGTCCCGCATAGGCACACGTGCACGCTTTCACACAAATACACGCCTACTCAGCGGTTTTTCTGGCCTCAGTAAAAAAAAAAACTAAATAAAGGATCACGAGAGCCACTTGGCAAGACGACATGTTTGCCCGGCCCCTCCCAATTCGCAGACAGCTACAGAAAAAAAGGAATGAAAGCGTAGACGGCTTCCCTGCCAGCTCAGTGTTTGCACAGAGTACACTGTCGCAAATCGCCGAAGCACGACCTGCTAAGGGGAGAACTCGCAACGTCCTTCTCGCGAAGAGAAGAACCACTCAGACGTCGCACTGCTTAACTCTATTGGGCTGAAGGAATGTCGCACGAGCGAACCTAACCCCTGTATGGGTGCTCTATGCTCTCTTGCGCCCGTACTACAAGCGCCCAATTCTGGGACACATTGATAAGTACCAAGGCTCTGTCTACATCTTGTCCCGAGTACGTCCGGCTGGCGCCGTCAGTTTATCATTTCGTCAGGTGGTACACACTCATATCTTTAAAAGCTGGTGCAGAAGTCCCTATCAGCAATTTCTGTTCTTTTTTTTTCGCAGATAAGGTAACTTGGGCGTAACGCTTCTACCTTTTCAGGTGATATTGCGTCGGACGACGAAGAAGGTGCGCTTGTTCAACCGAAGACGCACGCTCTCTCAGGGCGCTTTCTGCGTCTCGATTCCAAAAGATGACGCGTTTCAACTGATAACACGCGCCTGACTGTTTCGCAGCAAACGATGCACGCTTGCTGGCCATTCCGAGGTATGCGATTATATGAAAAGAATGATAACGCCAACGGCCGCGTTAGAAGAAATCCCAGACACAAATTTTTTATGCCATCTTTTGCCTACGCTCCATAGTAATGTACATAGGCTAGAGCAGGGGGGAAGGCAAGGGGGCTGCCGCTCCCCCCCCCCTAGTCACCTAAAAGGGGAGGGGGCAAAGACATGATATGGAGGGTGGGGGGGGGGGGGCGCTGCGATGAACCTTCGCCCGCCTTCGCTCCCCCTTGAAGGGGAAACTTGCACACACCTATATGGTAATGGATGATGCGCTCGTTTGTATTTTGGCTCCACCTCATTTATTAACAGAACACGGCGTGATCAGCAATTGCGGAACAGGAGAAGCTTCAGCCTACAGTTAACGTTTCCACAAGGAGTATTGTGGTTGAAAAGTTGTCTCCTTCCTGAGGTTCTCCTTGTTAGGACGGTGCGCACTACTTGGAATCTACGTCTTTATAATACCCCATGTACAGACGTGTCCATAGACGTGGATGCGCCTGTACATGGGGAAAGCATTCGGATGCAAAACGCGCATGTTTCATAACACAGAAGGAAGATAGAATCACAGGAACGATATGCTCACATTCTATAGAAGATCTAGTTTTTTTTTCTTGCCTTCAAATATAAGAAATAAACACAAACCAGTACAAAACTGAGCAAGCTGATCAAGTTTCGTATGTTTTTTTTTTTTTAACATAGCTGCGACATTCATTTTTTTTTTCGTTTGCAACAGACACCTAATTCTTTTGGTACTTATGTTACGGTGATCGTCAGCTTGAAGTGTGACAATGGGCACTTATTACCAGTGATACTATATTTTAAGTGCAGTACTTTCAAGCGACCTTAAAGACAATTTCGAATGAACGACCAGCTTGTTTGGCGAAGCAAAAGCGTCAAAAGCTCAACGATAAAACCTGCTGTTTGGTAGGCATTGGCCAGTCTGTGTCAGCGCCCGCTGATTGGATAGCATTCGAGACAGGGCGATGGCAAATGGTGTCGGTCCTCCGGCTCTGCTCTACCCAATCAGCGCGCGCAGATGTAGACAGCATACTTGACGGGCTCTTACAGAATGCGCCCCCTAGAACCTACGAGTCGTCTCAGAACAGAGGCGTGATGTGCAACTCTACCAGACGCTTATGCGACGCCATCGCGATTAGCAAATGAAGAGAAGTTTAGGAAAGACCCGGCGAAGGTGATCGCAAAAAAGCACAAGGACATCTGTTCAAAACGGCCCCTCGTACCCACGGCAACTACTCTCGTGAAGCTGCTGTTGCTCTCATGATCTAGCTCTGCACCCGAAAAATGAGATAAGAGTTTTCAGTGCTGGCTTTAATCGCAGCATAATGAGTCTACGAGGCAAGCTGTCCTTACAGCGTGACTTGTGTAATGGGTATGCGTTGTTTGCGTGAGTTTCAGCCAGGAATACGGACCGTCACGCCATCACGGATCGAGTTTTCGCCGTCTTCTTTAACTTGTCCAAAAATAAAGAAGGGGCAAGTGTGCCTCACTAAAACTGATACAAAAGTTTCGTAGATTTCATTGAACAGCGACAACCATGCATGGCCAGCTAGCTTTTCGTAATGACATCCGAACTGCACACCCGCCTGCACGGGCCAGCCGATTGGAGAACCAAAGAGAGATGAGAAACCAATATCGCTTCATTTGCGGGCGTTAGAAACGTGGTGTTTGGGTATGTCTTATTTCTTACGTCTATGACGCTTAGCGAGCTATGGCTAGGCGTCTAAGAACAATGGCCTGTTAGGTAGTGCCCGAACCCGCGTTGCAGGCCTTGCAGCACGTTAGTGCGCGAGACAACATCGAAGGAAAAGAGTAGGCGCCTGCGCCTTGAAGTTCACTTCGTGTGCCGTTCAGACCCCTGTATACACGAACAGCAGTGTGGTCACAGCCGCATAGCATACGCGGCCTAGCGTACTAACGCGCTATGGCAGATATGAGCACCACTCCTCGGTCAAAATGCTACGCGTTTGTACGAATTTCTTCCCACCCCCGCATGTTCACTCCCATACACAACCTGAAGTGATAAGCCCCCATTGATCATTATGTGGGGGAATAGCCACCCTCACCCAGCTAATCTACTGGCCACTCCCTAACCTGTGGTGAGGGAAGAAATACTTCCATTCAAGAACCCAGTGTTCCAGCTCCACGCCATAACAGAGCCGGACGGTGGATGACAGGCCACCTTCCAGGCCTGGAGCTCTACCTTCCCCTCTAGATGCCTCTTTCATTACATCTGTGGTCAATAAAATTTTCCTACTACTACTACTGCACATAACGCTCGTGTCAGCGTCAAAACGGCAAAACCTGTCCGGTCGTCACTGCAGTGCCGATTGAAAGGAACGTCGGCGGTGCGTGCGCTGGAGTCCGCCGTTATGGGCGGTGCATAGAACACGGCATCCCTGGCGTTTCTCCGGCTGCTGCGACTGAATCCGGTGTTTGCCGTACCCAAAAACATAGCGTTTGAAATTGGCGGCTAATGCTCGGAAGAAGCCGTCCCTGGGATGCGAGTTCGGAAATCAACCATCGCAGCATCTATGGATGCCTAGCCTCCCACGCAGCAGTCGGGCACACGCTTTCGATACCGGAACAACGCGACGGCGTCGCCACCAACAACAACAGCTCGAACGCATCTTAACTGTCTGAACATTTCGCATCAAAATTCACCATGCGTGCCAAAAAAAAATGGCAAACACATTCCAAAATGTTTATTTTTGCCTGTAAAGCGTGCATCACTGCAATAGTAAGCATCCAAAGGGAAAGCATATAGTAGTGCGCAGACGATCAAATTGCCAAAGAATGTCGTAACAAGGTCAAGCTAGCAACAACGACAACAACAACAACAACAAAAAGATGGTAAAAGAGAGGACCGTAATAGGCGTAAAGGCGCAATCAATATAAGTAATTCGCGTAACCAAATACAATCTTTGTAAACATACTTTGTACCAGACACTGTGAAAAAAAAAAAAAAACGCCTTCGCTAACAGATCATAAGAGTCGCCAGGAATAACCCTGTTTGCGGATGGTTGAAGGTCTGCACATTTATTACCAATATGCGCGTTATCACTTTAGAAAGCATGGCCACGAGCTTCGTCGACTTCTGGGAGGTGCCTAGATTACAGAGATAAAATAGCTAGGAAAAGATAGTGAAGAAAGGAAACAGCGGCTAGTAAAGAAAAGATAACAAAGGATGGCAGAATGAAGGCGGAGTTAACAACAAGCCAAAGGCTCACAGCACAGATCAGCGTATATTCACTTCTCAGAAATAAACTAGAAAACTTTAATTGCGCACCTACGCACATCTCAAGCCGCCGTATTGTGCAAATCTCGCAGAAAACGTGGCCGTAGTTTCACCAACGGCAAATATTCACGATGACGCGAGCCAATAAATGGTCTTAAACTGCGCAAATGAACTGATTGCTCTGGTGAGCATGTACGCGTTGCGAGAGTGCTTTCTTGTGTCACGACGGAGTCGCGCAAGGCGCTCAAACACAGATTAGACGACGAAGGAACTCACTACGATAAGGCATAACTAAAAGAAAAATAAACGAGTCTATGTATGCTCAGCAACCACCTGTATTCATTACTTTCCAAAGCTAAGCTATCCTAACAAAGTCCCCAGAAAATTCCGCGAAGCAACTCCGGCGAGCCAGATCTAACGAGAGGCTTAAGCGGGGAAACCAGCGCCGAGGTCAACAGAGAGAATATCCAAGGAAGAAGGTTAAGCGATGATTACCATATTCGACCCGCCTGTAGTCAGGTTCTATTCCAAGCGTAGCAGTTCTGCCCCCGCATTTTTAGGCCCGCTGTGAACCTTTGTGCGATACACGTGCACCCTCTCTTATGCAAATCACGCCAGTCTTTTCGACGCGCCGCTGCTCAGACAAGCTCATTCTTGTCTTCCTCTTTATAACTACATATGTATTTTTTTATTTTTCACGCAGGATGGATAACTTTTATTTGCGCGCTGGGGAAGTTTAAACTCTACCACAGCGTAAGTTTAAATTTACTGAGTGCCTTTACTGTTTTCGTTAAACGGAAAGTTTGTACGTTCAAGGCTGCAGCGTCGGAACATGTATAAGAAAGCACACACTCTCCGCAAGCTCATTCTACCGGAAAACATTAGCGAGCAAATTTTGTTAGTTCCTGTTTCGTGCCGACAAAACATTAAATTATTTTTATTTACTATTATCTTTTTGCGTGTGACCTATCATAACTTTTTGGACGCGCACAATCTGCTTATTTCACCACGAGAACCAACCTTTACATGTTGCTGCGTCTCTGCGGTCTGTAGGACGTTTTGTCGCTTAGCGTGACCGTTGGTTTACTGACCGGCCTCCAAGTTCTCATACAAAGAAACAATTGCGAATACACATACTCGAGCAATAATAAAGACGTAAATCGGTCAAAGTTTATGCCGATCCACCTAGTGCGACTTAGGTCAAAGCCCAGCTGTTGCTCTGGGAGGTTGAACCTTACCAATCAGTCACTGAGTGTCGCAAGCGTAATGAAATAAGAAGTACACAAAGTTGATTGTTTCCGCAGCAAACGATTTTTATACTTTAAGGTAACCACGGCGATCGGCTCATTTTCCGTCTTGTGTTTTTACATAACTCAAAGAAGACGGAGAACTGAAACGGAACGCCTAAAAACAACGCAGTTCAAAATTGCATAACTAGTCTTAATCTAAGAGCGCTTAAGGCATACTGAAACGATAGTTCATTGAAATAGGGTTGACAAGCAAGGGTAAGACGCACTATCTTGCCGGGAGGAGCTCATTTGAAGACTCATACTTCATGATAGAGATAGTAATACTTTTTTAAAATAAACAGCAAGAACAACAAGAAGAAAGAGATAGAAAGAGAGATAAATGATAGGAAATGTAGAGGTTCTTGAGGGATTTGAGAAAGTTTTGCGATGATCGATTCGTGAGGCGATAAGCTCCGATACTGGGGTTAATTGATAATTACTTAGAAAAGTGATTCCTACCTCTTTAAATTGATTGATTGATTGATTGATTGATTGATTGATTGATTGATTGATTGATTGATTGATTGATTGATTGATTGATTGATTGATTGATTGATTGATTGAAACTGCACAGAAAGTTACAGCAAGAAGGCAAGGAAACTAGTAACAATATCGCAAACGCTCGTCTACATTTTCGGAAAAAAAACACAAAGTACAAAAACTTGGAATGCTGGCAGTATGGAAGCGAATAGATACCGGAGATAAAAATTCATACACGCAGTGGGGTCACAAACATCCATAAACGAAAATACTATTATGATATCGTTCCCATCAGCTATTTTTATAACCATGGGACGGGTCAGCTCAAATCTCGGGACGCCCACGTGAGCTCGCATAGAGGCGGGATAGAATTCGCTCTTACGACTCTACCCTGAACGGAAAATTCCAACTTCGGAGACGAAGGTCGAAGAAAGGACAAAGTACACGCGCGAGTGGACGCAGCCGAGGCGCCTTCGCCGACGTACCAGCGCGAGTCTGAATGTCTGCTTCGCGAAAGATCCGAATTCAACGCCAACACGACTTCGGTACCTTTTAAGGGCAGCATTGCACGAAAAAGGGGAGGCAAGATAAAACGGTCGAGAGAGAACCCATAAGAGAACGACCAGGGCAGAGCCCGCCCTGTGTGCTCAAAGCAGCACACAGCATAGACTCCCTCCGTATTATATAGATCTACAGGCATACGCTAGCGCGCCACCCCTTTTACGACACTATCGACGGCGCAGACCCCTTTCAGCCAACCTGATTCTCTCTACGGCCTTTTATGACTTAAGGCAGTAGCGCAAGGAGGAAAGGGTGGACGAATAAGGAAGTTCGAGCTTAGATGAAAAGACCCAAAGCGATGCATGAATGATGTAAGAAGCAAACTGGAATAAACAGCAAAACGTAAAGACCGATACCATTTCGAACAAGACGGCGATGCTTTCGTTTTTCTTTTTTTTTTTCAATTCTCTCTTACACGATGCAGTGAATGAACTCACCAAGAGAGGCCTGTGTGTTCTAGGGACGCGAGCGAGAGGGGTTCCAGAGGCTCTTATTTTAATTACCCCCGCTCTCTCCCCGGCGGCGAATTGGGGAACGAACGACAAAGACGTCTTCCGGCAAACAGGTATGAAGAAATGAAGAGGGAAACTAGAAGTAAGCGGGGCGGTAGCGAATACCTGCGCTTAGACAAATAAAAAAACGAAGGCACGACACCACGAGACTGCGCCGGCGAATGATTAAAAGGACTCTTCTCAAAACGTGTAGGGCAGCCGTGAGACGACGGCGGCGGAGAATAAAAACAAATTGATGAAGGAGGGCGGCGCAGCTAGAATAATAACGTTGCCTATTCATTCGAAGAAGCAGGAAGAGGCGAGGGCATTCAAGTGTGCGCCGGAGGCCTTAACCTCCCGCTACGCCGCGTTTGAAGAAGGCAAGCTAGACACACGGGAATGAACTTTCGGGTTATCTTGATACTGCAGCGACGGAAGTGGCAGGAGCGAGCAAACGGCGTTGTTTTTATTTGTTATTGTAGAATTATATTACAGACCGCGCAATAACGCATCACGTTTCTTCGCCCCCCCACCGTAATGTTCCATTTCGCTCGTGTATAATAAAAGTCATAACAAATTTGGAAAACTTAACAGCGTAACCAAGTATTCTATAACGACCATTACGTATCTTTCGGTAGAGTGATCAGCCGCAAGATCATGAGAACAAGTGAATTTCAGCTGCGCTGGGTTGAGTGTTGCTGGGCGAGTAAGCAACTGCGTGTCCATCGCTGTGAGCTTCTCTGTAAGCTCGTAGTGTTTCGTGAAGGAGCTAACCGGGAACGACATGTATACGCTGTTGGGCTTGGAGGTCGCAGAGCCGAGAAATATTATTCGTCCTCATTGAGTGATTTGGCACGATCTAGCAGGTTTGCCGATGACAGTGATACTGCATATGATCACGCCTTACAACATAATTTTTTTTAAATACTCTTTTATCTTGCCATGTGTCGGCGGGCCAGGTGGGCCGATCTCAGATGTCGCGCTTCCTCTCAGATCGGCCCAGCCGACTTTCGGTACAATTTGTGCTCACGCCACCGGACGCTGGATTCATTTACATATTAGCCATATAAGGCTTTCGCTTTAATAATGTTTCTGTCACAAGCATGCTATAGGCGCAAGTATCAACCCCCTCCCGGTCCCCAAGACACCGAAGAAGTAACATCTTTAGTGGAACGTCCGAAACAAAAATAGCATTAACGAGGAACGCAAACGCGAATTGAATTAACAACGGCTTTCACATCACAACGCGTGCAATCGTGTTGGCTACGAGAACAAAATGCATACTTATATATATCAAGCAGTTCGTGCAAAGTTCAAAACTAACGTTCATATTATATATATATATATATATATATATATATATATATATATATATATATATATATATATATATATATATATATATATATATATATATATACAGGGTGTTTCAAGAAATGTGTCCAACCTTATCAAAAAATCAGGAAAAAGCGATATTTGATTGCTGGCTTCAAAATTGGTTTTTCTGTAGCGGCAGGGATTTTAAGATGGTTAAAGAAATTATTTGGGACTGTAATTTAAAAAAATAAATTAATTAACTTTTTAATTAGTGGAGTTAGGTGGTTGTGTCAAATGGGAGAATTGAAGTTCTTCATGCCAGAAACCCAACCCAACTTTGGGATTTCGAAAACGTGGCATCTAGTAATAATTACGAAGTAATGAAATTCAACCAAATTCAATGGCGAAACCTAAACAGAAACATGGAAGAACGTAACTGCCATATTCCTCTGAGACGTCCAAAATAAGTGAATGACTTTTTCTGTAGCGCTAGGCATCGTAAGATGGTTAAAGAAATTATTTGGGACTGTAACTAAAAAAGTTAAAATAAATAACTTTTTAATTAGTGGAGTTAGGTGGTTGTGTCAAATTGGGGAATTGAAGTTCTTCGTGCCAGAAACCCATCCCAACATTGAGATTTCGAAAAAGGGGCCTCTAACAATAATTACGAAGTAATGAATTCAACCGAATCCGATGGCTTTCGCTGTTGAAAGCCTTTGCATTTCGTTGAACTTCATTACGCCACAACAATTACTAGAGGACGCTTTTTCGAAATCTGAAAGCTCAGATGGGTTCCTGGCATGATCAACTTTAATTCTCCCATTTGACACAGTCACCTAACTCCACTAATTAAAACGTTAATTAATGTAACTTTCTTAATTACTATCCTAAATGATGTCCTTAACCACCTTAAGATTCCTGCCGCTACAGAAAAAGCAATTCTGAAAGCCCCGAGCAAATATCGCATTTTCCTGATTTTTTGAGAAGGTTGGACACATTTCTTGAAACACCCTGTGTGTGTGTGTGTGTATATATATATATATATATATATATATATATATATATATATATATATATATATATATATATATATATATATATATATAAGATTCAGTGCGCGCCATGTTAGAGCATCTCGCCTTCGAAAGTGTAAACGAATGCCATTCAACTACGTCCCAAAATAAAATTTACCGAACTTCCTAAGGAAGATTTAAAAGTTTACCTTATGACGATAAAATATGATCTTATCCCAGTTTCGCTGGTGTTTTGGACAGTCCTATTAACAAAGAAGTCACGTTCGTTCACTCTTAGCGAGATGCTCCCTTACGCGTGAAGCTCGAAAGCAGCACGGGTGCTCAGACAACGTTTAGCTTAGCACAAGTTTTTGCTGCCGACGAAGAGAAACTTTTTTTCAGAGGCGCGTCTGAGCTCTCCGACTCGCGGAGGACTCTCTTGCCACTCTGTAATCACCCAGGAGGCGATTTAAAAAAAAAAGTGAAAAATAAATGAATAACTAACGGGCCTTTGTTTTCCTAAGCACCGTCTACGTGAAAGCAAACGGTGAACAAACATCCTAACTAAGAAGAAGGGCGGGACGTTTAGCCCCGCCGGGGAAAATAAATAAACAAACAGGCGTCCGGTGTAAAAAAAAAAAGGATCAAGAAAAAGTAAGCGGTTGTGACGAGAAGGCGTGCACAGATGAACAGAGGAGACTGAAGTCACATAGACACACGCACAGACACGAAAGTAAACGAGAAAACCAAAACAATTTTGAACTTCCAGGGGAGGGCCGCTAACTATTCTCAAGGTATTCCGCGAGCTTCTGCAGCAAAACGGTATAGAGAAAGAACAGTAGCCACCTCCTACTTTACTGTGCTGGAGATGGCGCAACGTCTTTCTTTTCGGGCCTTTCGTCGCGGGCCAAGCTAGACAACGAATGAAAAAAAAAAAGAAAAGCAGAGACGGAAGGAGCGCGACTTCTGGGCCACCAGCCTTCTGGCGAAACGACCGCGGAAGGACAAAGGGGTTCGAGGACCGGAACAAAGAAAGCTGCACGGGAGACCAAAGTGCAGTGCTCCGCCGCGAGAGAAGAAATCTGGCAGCGAACAACGCACAAAAGGCTTCCCTTCCGTCGTGCGACTGTCGACGCTTGCTTGCATCGCGCGGTATCTCTCGCGCTCCAGCAGGACCGGAATAAAAGTCGAGGCGAGGCAGGACGTTTAAAAAAAAGAAAAAAAAGAAAGACACAGCGAAAAAAAGGTTTCGGAAAGAAGTGGAGAAGAGATTTAAAAGAAAGAAAAATGCTAAGTACAAGAAACAGTGGACACGAAAAAGAGAACAAGGGGAGAGCCCGAACAACTGGCGACCGCAGAAATGGGGGGAAACGAGACTTGGAGAAACATAATGACGGGGGTGTATGCAGCAACGACGGAAGTCGGGAGAAAATCTCGAGGAATAACATACCACGAGCAAAACGACGCTGCCAACAAGTTGCAGGGAAAGCGGTGACTTTTCTGGAGCGATATGGAAGCATTCGGCGGCGTGCGCTCGTGGGTGTAAGCGTATGCGCGCGCGCCGGCGTGCACTTGTGTTCCCGTTATTTGCGTGTATACGCCTTTATGCGTGCCTGTGTGCGGGAGTAGCCGTCTGCGCGCTTGAGCACGTCCGCGCCGTACGTTTGTGTTCCCGCATGTGCCTCGCGCATACAGAAACGACGTGTCCGTGTGAGTACACTTGGAGTGCGTCGTTCATGTTCAGTGTGCGCAAAATTTACGCGTGTTTGTGCACTTGTGTATATGCATCTTCGTAAGAAGCGCAAAACGACTCACACGGACAGCTAGAAAGAAAGACACTACACAAGCGCTTGACTGCAACTAAGCGTTTATTCGGAAGCGCGACATATAAAAAGGAAAGAAAGAAGACAAACAAAACAAAAGCCCACGTGTCATATCGGTTATTACTCATCCATTATTGTCCAACACACCATCCAAAAAACGAAGTTCCTTCTGCGTAAGCGCGATAGACGGTGCACTGACACAATCAATATCATCCCGTTTCATTTCTGCAGCTTCAACTATTAATCTCGTTAACATATCTCTGTTGCGATACAAAATGCAGGTGTTATCAAAGTATGGCACACAGCCACAATCCTTGCAGTGGATAGCCAGGTGGCCATCCACGCCTTTCTGCACCTTATTATCATGTTCTTTTACTCGCTCATTTATACATCTTTCAGTTTGTCCTACGTATGCGCGGCCACACGACATGGGTATCCTATACACAACAGTCTGTGCGCACTGAACATAGTCATTGTGATGGTTAATTTTACAACACTTTTTTTCTTTCTGAACAGGGCAAGTTTCACTACACAGTTTAGACAACTTCTCTGGTGCAGACATAGCCACTCTTACGCCAGCCTTATTTCCAATCTTCTTAAGATTATGTGCTACGCCGTGGATATAAGGAATAACAGCACACTTTTGCTGTTGCAGAGATATATCAACACGTGGTCGATTTTGATTCTTGAGGTCCCGATAGAGTGATTCGGCGACAGCCGCAACGAGTCTAAGTGGGTAACCTGCCGCCTGCAATCGTGCAACCTGTTGCTCAAAGCTTTTCTGCATTAGGTGTAGGCAAGATTTCTTCAAAGAACTGAGAAGGCACATACGTGCCACAGACCTCTTCACTGCTTTTGCGTGTGCAGAGGAGAAAGGCAACAAAGGTTTCCCGCTCCTGGGCTCATAAAACCAACAGACATGGTTATCCAAAAACCGTAATGTCAGGTCAAGAAACTTAAGTGCGTTAGAATTTGGCATTTCGTGTGTTAGCCTTAGGGGCCGACAAGCTGTTTCAAATTCTTTAAAGACAAAATCAGCGCAACGTGGAAACTCATTGGAATCACATTTCAAAAGAACCAAATAATCATCCACAAACCTGAAGATTTTCAAAACATTAGTTCCTAATAACTTGTCATCAAGTACACGATCTAAGTGGGCCATAAAAATTTCACTAAGTACAGGCGCAATAGCAGACCCAATGCAAATTCCCTGCTTCTGAATGTAAATATTGTCGTTCCAATTAACAAACGTAGACGTTAAGTAAAGCGCTAATAAGTCCAAAAAACCTCGAACAGACATTCCACAAGCATTTTGAAAAGACACAGCACCATGTTCAAGAATACACTTCTCAACAAACTCCAGAAGCAAATCGTGGGGTAGGGAATAGTATAAATCTTTTACATCAATGGAAAACCCTTTCACCTGTACCTCGGCATTAGATACTAGAAATTCTACAATCCGCTCTGAATTCATTGTGCGAAAAGGATCATTAGGTTGCAGAACGTTCAACTTTTCTTGCAGAAACAGGGCAACACTCTTCTGCCATGAACCCTTTTCTGAAATAATCACTCGGAATGGCATGCCTTCCTTGTGCGTTTTCGCACTAAAAAACATATCTAAGCCTAACTTGTCGCTTTTCACAATTTGTTTGGCCAAGTCAGGTAACTGGAGACTGTTGCACAAGTTTTTTGCAGCGGTCCTAACAGACCTAAGTGACACTTTCGGCTTAGAATCGAAGACTGAGGCAATTGCTACTTGCGCTTTCTGAAAGTAGGTACCCCTCGGAAAAACACAAAACCCACCTTCTTTGTCAGAAGGAATGATGCAGAGTCCTGATTCTATGAGGTAGGTGACCACTTTCCGTATGGGCAACTGTCGACGCTTGGGTTTGAACCTATGGAGCACATCAACACCTTCGGAAATGCATCGTTCCTTTTCACTGTCCGGAGCAAGGCCCGCAACTTTTCTGACGAGGGACAAGAGCTTAGGCGCGGTAAGTCTCGGTTCGATGGCATATTTTGGTCCTTGTCTAAGCGTACGCTTCACAAATTCAGGAAGTATGACGCCATCTGCAGTGTGGATAGGATTTTCCTGAGCAGGTTTCTTCGGTTGTTGTACGGACCTCAGCTGAGACAACACCGTAAACCAAAGACGTTCTGAAGCGCATTCCACAAGTCCGCAGGATTCACGCCACTTTTTCTTCTTCCGGTACATGGAACCCGGTTGACTGAATATCTGATTGTGCAGCATATCCCAGTAAAGCCTTGACTGCCGGTAACACTCCGAGCGAAGTATCTTCGAAATCCGGTTACCGTGGCTCACCGAAGGCTGAAAGCCACCACACAGGGCCAACACTTCCGGGTGCGTTTGCTTCATCCTTAGACAATAGGAAAAAGCTCTAGCACGACACACGACGAGGGCGATGAAGTTTACAAGTAAGGAGGGGTGAAGGGACGTATATGTTAAGGGGCCCGCAGAACTAGAAATGCAACTTAATAAACAAGTGTAACGGGCTAGTTGGTATAGATCCATCTTCGTAAGAAGCGCAAAACGACTCACACGGACAGCTAGAAAGAAAGACACTACACAAGCGCTTGACTGCAACTAAGCGTTTATTCGGAAGCGCGACATATAAAAAGGAAAGAAAGAAGACAAACAAAACAAAAGCCCACGTGTCATATCGGTTATTACTCATCCATTATTGTCCAACACACCATCCAAAAAACGAAGTTCCTTCTGCGTAAGCGCGATAGACGGAGTGTTACCGGCAGTCAAGGCTTTACTGGGATATGCTGCACAATCAGATATTCAGTCAACCGGGTTCCATGTACCGGAAGAAGAAAAAGTGGCGTGAATCCTGCGGACTTGTGGAATGCGCTTCAGAACGTCTTTGGTTTACGGTGTTGTCTCAGCTGAGGTCCGTACAACAACCGAAGAAACCTGCTCAGGAAAATCCTATCCACACTGCAGATGGCGTCATACTTCCTGAATTTGTGAAGCGTACGCTTAGACAAGCACCAAAATATGCCATCGAACCGAGACTTACCGCGCCTAAGCTCTTGTCCCTCGTCAGAAAAGTTGCGGGCCTTGCTCCGGACAGTGAAAAGGAACGATGCATTTCCGAAGGTGTTGATGTGCTCCATAGGTTCAAACCCAAGCGTCGACAGTTGCCCATACGGAAAGTGGTCACCTACCTCATAGAATCAGGACTCTGCATCATTCCTTCTGACAAAGAAGGTGGGTTTTGTGTTTTTCCGAGGGGTACCTACTTTCAGAAAGCGCAAGTAGCAATTGCCTCAGTCTTCGATTCTAAGCCGAAAGTGTCACTTAGGTCTGTTAGGACCGCTGCAAAAAACTTGTGCAACAGTCTCCAGTTACCTGACTTGGCCAAACAAATTGTGAAAAGCGACAAGTTAGGCTTAGATATGTTTTTTAGTGCGAAAACGCACAAGGAAGGCATGCCATTCCGAGTGATTATTTCAGAAAAGGGTTCATGGCAGAAGAGTGTTGCCCTGTTTCTGCAAGAAAAGTTGAACGTTCTGCAACCTAATGATCCTTTTCGCACAATGAATTCAGAGCGGATTGTAGAATTTCTAGTATCTAATGCCGAGGTACAGGTGAAAGGGTTTTCCATTGATGTAAAAGATTTATACTATTCCCTACCCCACGATTTGCTTCTGGAGTTTGTTGAGAAGTGTATTCTTGAACATGGTGCTGTGTCTTTTCAAAATGCTTGTGGAATGTCTGTTCGAGGTTTTTTGGACTTATTAGCGCTTTACTTACCGTCTACGTTTGTTAATTGGAACGACAATATTTACATTCAGAAGCAGGGAATTTGCATTGGGTCTGCTATTGCGCCTGTACTTAGTGAAATTTTTATGGCCCACTTAGATCGTGTACTTGATGACAAGTTATTAGGAACTAATGTTTTGAAAATCTTCAGGTTTGTGGATGATTATTTGGTTCTTTTGAAATGTGATTCCAATGAGTTTCCACGTTGCGCTGATTTTTGTCTTTAAAGAATTTGAAACAGCTTGTCGGCCCCTAAGGCTAACACACGAAATGCCAAATTCTAACGCACTTAAGTTTCTTGACCTGACATTACGGTTTTTGGATAACCATGTCTGTTGGTTTTATGAGCCCAGGAGCGGGAAACCTTTGTTGCCTTTCTCCTCTGCACACGCAAAAGCAGTGAAGAGGTCTGTGGCACGTATGTGCCTTCTCAGTTCTTTGAAGAAATCTTGCCTACACCTAATGCAGAAAAGCTTTGAGCAACAGGTTGCACGATTGCAGGCGGCAGGTTACCCACTTAGACTCGTTGCGGCTGTCGCCGAATCACTCTATCGGGACCTCAAGAATCAAAATCGACCACGTGTTGATATATCTCTGCAACAGCAAAAGTGTGCTGTTATTCCTTATATCCACGGCGTAGCACATAATCTTAAGAAGATTGGAAATAAGGCTGGCGTAAGAGTGGCTATGTCTGCACCAGAGAAGTTGTCTAAACTGTGTAGTGAAACTTGCCCTGTTCAGAAAGAAAAAAGTGTTGTAAAATTAACCATCACAATGACTATGTTCAGTGCGCACAGACTGTTGTGTATAGGATACCCATGTCGTGTGGCCGCGCATACGTAGGACAAACTGAAAGATGTATAAATGAGCGAGTAAAAGAACATGATAATAAGGTGCAGAAAGGCGTGGATGGCCACCTGGCTATCCACTGCAAGGATTGTGGCTGTGTGCCATACTTTGATAACACCTGCATTTTGTATCGCAACAGAGATATGTTAACGAGATTAATAGTTGAAGCTGCAGAAATGAAACGGGATGATATTGATTGTGTCAGTGCACCGTCTATCGCGCTTACGCAGAAGGAACTTCGTTTTTTGGATGGTGTGTTGGACAATAATGGATGAGTAATAACCGATATGACACGTGGGCTTTTGTTTTGTTTGTCTTCTTTCTTTCCTTTTTATATGTCGCGCTTCCGAATAAACGCTTAGTTGCAGTCAAGCGCTTGTGTAGTGTCTTTCTTTCTAGCTGTCCGTGTGAGTCGTTTTGCGCTTCTTACGAAGATGGATCTATACCAACTAGCCCGTTACACTTGTTTATTAATGTGTATATGTTTGTGTGCTGTGCATGTGTGTTTGTGTCAATGTTTCTGTGCCACGTGCTTGTGTGATACGTGTGTGCTCCGTGCGTTTGTGTGTGCGTGCGCGCATGTAGTAAGCAGCAATACCGATTAAAGCGCGCGCGAGTGAGCGCTTTGTTGCGTACCGTTTGCGGTACATGTACATTCGTGCACGCTACAGGGGTCACGGAACGCTTGCATCTCGTGCACGCGCTCCCGTTTGATGTTGCGAGAACAAATACTGCAAGGTCTCAAAGGAAGCGCAAAAGAAAAGAAATAAAGGACCACCGCTACGTCTCAGTGAAGGGGTCCATTACAGGGGCGCTTCAGCACGGCGCGTACAGCGGCAGATAATAGAGGAGGAAGGGACAGGATGGGGAAGGCGAAAAAAAAAAAGATGGCGACGCCCATTAGGGACACTTCACTCCCTTTTCCTTAAGGATAAATGGAGGGAGGCGCGAGCGCAGCCTGTGCGTGGCAGAGAAAAAAGAATTATCGAAAGAAATAAACGGAATCGCGGCAGCAGCGCAGAGCGGCCACAATCATTTTCCAACAGCTCCGGGCCCCCATTCATTCGCTGCCCCTGGCACGTCGCGATTCTTCGTGCTTCATTCTGTTCTCGGCCGCTCGCTCAGCTGAATGGTGGCGAGAGCTGCGAGCGGTGGAATGCTTACGAGAGAAATGTTTTGCGCGCCAACGTTTCTGGCTTCGCTCCCACGCGGGCGCGAGGAATGGCGAAAAAAATTCTTTATCCTGTAAGATATATATTGTGTGGGAGCTCTCGCGAACAACGATAGTGCGGCCTAGGTATGTAGCGACAGCTTGCCCGCTTGCCACAAGAATCGACGCTTTCGCAATAAAACTGAGGACGTCTACGTGAACGGTGTTTGGAGCACGCGAGTTTCGGAGCACTTTGAAAGCTGTTACAGTTGACTTGTATGATGGGTGCTTTAATGCAGTCATGGAGGATATTTCTTTCACAATGTCAATGCTAGACTGATGTTTGAGAAAAAAATGTAGAGGCATAAGAACCACCAGAAAAAAAAAAGGACGAGCACGAACTGTCCATTCGAAACAATTTGTCGGCACATTTGCCTGCACATTCTAATTCCTGCTTGTGTAAGGCGCGGTTTTCCAGCGTTTCTGTTCTTGACAAAAGATCAGATGCTCTGGCCAGTGAAATAATGGAAGCTTTTCGGATAAAAAAAAAGGCGAATTGTGTATAGCCTTCCAAAGCAACGTCGAGCGGCGACACTGCTCTTATCGCAAATGGGGGCATCCACGGCCACAACACTGCCGCCCCCGCTTCCGCGTACGCGCAGAGCTCTCGGATCGCATCTGTGGTGCATTACAATGTAACTACTGTTTACTAGTAATGCTACGGGCAGAATGAGGAGCGCATGCGCGCACGTGTCTTTGCCGCCGCCGCTGGCAGATCCGGTGACAAACCGCCTTCGCGGGTAGCATCTGCTCCCAATAACGCATAGCTCAACCGCGCGAGCGTCGCGCCCAAAATTAATAATAATAATAATAATAATAATAATAATAATAATAATAATAATACTTTATTCTGGCATGTGTACACAACAGTTACATGCCACCGAGATGAGGCAAAAGGAAACAGACGAAACTGTTTCCTGACTAGGCCTACATCCCGGCTCGTGAAGAAAAAACAAAAACAAGGACAGCGGTGAGGAAAGCGAAAAAGATCCAGTACAGCACAATTCACCAGCATCACTGTAGAGAAGTCATGGAATTTCAAGCAATTTCGCTATAGAAGTACGAAAACCTATAAAAACCATTTCATGTTGATATGTCCATCAGAGTAAAGTTGTGAATAGATTTAATGAATGAAGAGGTGCAATAGTATCCATCATAATTCAGAATTCAAGTGGAGCTAACAATGTGCGTAGCTTAACAATTGGAATGCAGTGAAGTACAACCTGGTGAACAGAAGTATACATCGCAAGTGGCAAAATACATTGCATGCACATAAAACACAAAAAAAAAAAAAAAACCAAAAAGAAAACAAAACAAAAACAAGCACTTCATCCTGGATCGAAGAGTAATCTTACTTTCTTTTTAAAATAATGTACAGATCTGCTTATCTGTGATAATTCTACTACAGAAGGAAAACTGTTACATATATCTACTATTTGATGGTCAAGTGATTGGGTACCATAATTTGTTCTAGATCGTGCTGAAACAAGTGACGTCCTTCGTAAGTTATATTCAATGTGACGAGTGAGGTACATATTGCTGAATGAAGCAAAATCTTGTTTTATACGATTATAAATAAGAACCATCAGTTTAAGTTTGTAGCATCAGTGAAACACAATACACGAAAAACAGAAAATAAATTGCTATGTCTATGTCTATCTGGCCTTTTAGTTATTAGCTTCAATGCTTTTTGTTGCATGGTAATTAATTTTTGTGCATTGGTCTTATTACATGTGCCCAAACTAAGTTGCAGTATGTGAGGTGCGAATGAACGAGAGAAAGTATAGCTGCTTTGCCACCGAATGTGGAAGAAGATGGTTAATACGGCTTATAACACCAATGGATCGAGCCATTTTCAGTTTTACATGACTCACGTGATCAGACAGCTCAAGTCATTGCGGAAGTGTACGCCCAGAAACTTACAGCTACTGTTACATGTTATTTCTGAATTACCAAAATAAAGTTTTGGGTTGTGGTTTATTGCTTTGTTTTTAGCACGGAATAAAATGAAATTAGTTTTTTTCACGTTTAATCTCAGCTGATTTACGCTCAACCATCCCTCTAATTCTTCAAGCCAACTATTCGCTCTCTGCTCAAGTTCTTTTAGGTTGGGACCAGAAAAGAAGATGTTAGTGTCGTCGGCATATAGGATAATGTTCGAAGATGAAGGAATGTTTACAATATCATTTATGTACATAGTGAAGAGAAGGGGTCCTAATATTGATCCCTGAGGTACTCCATATTTTATTGTTCCGTAGTTAGAGCGAGTGTCGTTATGTAGCTTTGTGTATTGTTGACGTGCAGTCAGGTAGCTTTTCATAAGGCTCTTTGCAATGCCACGAATTCCATAAATTTCTAATTTTGCTAAGAGAATGTCATGTTGAACCGAATCAAACGCTTTACTGAAGTCGAGAAATAGTCCGATAGTAAAGTGTTCATTTCAATGTTTCGAATTAAGACATTTTTTATATAAAGCAATGCGGTTTCAGTTGATTTCCCAGGTTGAAAACCGTATTGATGATCACTTATCACATTATTTGTGGAAAGGAAGCCAAAGAAACGTGTATAAATTATTTTTTCAGCAACCTTAGAAAAAATTGGCAGAACTGAAATGGCCGGTAATTACCGAATTCTGTTTTATTTCCACCTTTAAAGACAACAGTAACACGTGCTATCTTTAATCTATCTGGGAACACGCCAGTAGCCAACATCTGATTGAATATATAGGTCAGTGGTTCTATAAGGCAACTAATGGAATTCTTAATTGGCAATGGTGAGATGTCATCATCACCAGGAGCACAAGTATTTTTTAGAGAATTAATAATGGTCGTGATTTCTGCCTCTGTTGTTGGCGTCAGAAATATCGAGTCATAGTTGGAAATCTGAATGCATGACGTAAGAGAGGTATTATTAGGCAAGGGAATTAAGCCGGCATATTTACCAGCTTCCAGGAAGTGTTCATTGAATTTGTCGGCTAATGCAACACCGCCATAAATAATACCCTTAACCAGCATTTCGACGGGTGTTGTGTTAGCTTTGCTGCCGATGAGAGTTTTAATTCCTTCCCAGATCTGCTTAGGATTGTTACCTATGTTTGAAAACTTTTTTCTGTAAAATGACGACTTTGCTTTTTTTAGATCAGCATTTAGCACATTACGAAACTTTTTGTACTCAGCTAATATCTCAGAACTTCTCGTTTTAAGAATTTAGCGAACATCAAGTTTTTTTCTTTTATTCTCATCAAAAGAGCCTTGTTTATCCAATTTTTCGTGCCTTTCTGTGTTTTTATTTGCCATAACAGGAAAAGCGACATTGTAATGGTTAATAACCTTTATAATGAAATTTTCGTACGCTTCATTTGGATCGGTTTCATTGTAGACGTCTGTCCAATCGGTTGTTTTCAGCAACTCACAGAAAACAGCGATATTAATTGGAATCATTCGTTCTACGTGAATGGATAGGGGTATTTCGTTTTTTACTTAAAGGGACAAATACAAAGAACGGCAAGTGGTCACTTAGACCAGACGAAAACACTCCGGAAAAAACCGCGTCCCGAGAAAAGTTCGTGTAGCAAAGATCTATTATTGTTGCTGTTGATTTGTTTACTCGTGTTGGGGACTCAATCGTAGTTTGTACAGCCATACAGTAGCATTATTTCAGTTAAGGCCGCTTGAATCGGAGATCTACCCATAACATCAATATTAAAATCACCAAGTGCAATAACACGCCATTTATTTGAATTAGCATTTTCTAAACATGTCTCAATAAACTGAAGAAAGGCTTCTGTGTTACCTTGAGGTGGGCGGTACAGCGCAATGATAAAAATGTTCCGGTGTAACAGGCTAACACATTCGAAATCTTCGAAAACGCCCGTATAATCAGTCAGGATGTCAAAAGATAAGTTTTGGCGCGTGTATATGGTCACACCCCCACCTCGTTTTTCTTTCCTGAATTGAGTTACATGTTTGTAGCCAGTGAATTGAATGACGTCTTCCTCCGAGCGGAACCACGTCTCGGTAAAAGCAAAAAAATCAAATTGAGCTTGGGTTCCCTATAAGTGACACGTCTGTGGTTTTGCGCAGGTCTGAGTTCGAATTTTGCACTTCTCTGCTGCACTAGAAATGACCTTCCAATGTCCTCGTGTTTGATGTGTAGAGATTAGGTGAGACAGTGCTGTCTGCGCATGTGTGGTGCGGCGTATATATTTTCTACTGTTCTACTGCGAATAAAATCAGTTGGGAGTGACGCTCTATTCCTGTGTTTCGTCTTTTTCCTGGTGGTGCTTAGGCGTCTAATTTTTTTTTCTCAAAGTTATGTACTAAATAGCCCGGCAACAAGTTCAAGGCTGATCTGGTCATACCGCTTCACTAGGAATGCGGCAGTACCAAATTGAAGACAATCTACCTCAGGCGCACTGGTTGAACAACATAGATGCTCAACAGCATTAACGCCTATTCTCACTGGTAAATTTAGAAACGTATTATAAACGTGGACAGCGTTTGCAGAAAACACGGCGCCCTTACTCACGCTATTGACCTAAAAAAATCGGCAGATCCCACGCTCTGTGGGAATCGATGTAATGCGAAGCAGCCAGCAAAGAGCTGCATACATCGCCTTGTTTGTCTTTGAGCCAAATGAAATCATTCATGCCATGTCATCTAGCCCACCATATATCGCATGTTTGCCATGCACGCATGCATGCACAATCTAGTGTACACCATGCCAATGAAACGCATATTCTGGTATATAAATGCATGACCTGTCGTTTATGTTCATCACGGACTCGTGTCATGCCATACCAATTTTGGTATATATCACGTTAACAAAACAGCCGGAAGCGCACCATGACAGTGGCATTTATGTTGACAGTGGCATTTATGAGACCTCTCATTTATGTTCGTCATACAGTCACATCGCGCAATACCAATTTTCGTGTATATCAGAGGAGCGAAATGGCCGCGAGTGCACCATGAGTAGAGCATGTAAATCATGTCATACATGACATGATATTATGGCTTTTCATATTACCCACCTTCACTAATGTTTCATCATACAGTCAACATCGCGCAATTACCAGTTTTGGTGTATATCAAGCTGTCGAAACGGCCGCGAATGCACCATGAGCGTGGCACGTAAGTCATGACATACATGGCATGCATGTCATAGTTTTCATGTTACCACCTGTTATTCATGTTCTTCATACAGTCACATCGCGCAATGCCAGTTTTGGTGCATATCAATCTAGCGAAACGGCCACGAGTGCGCCATGAGCGTGGCATGTAAATCATGTCGTACATTTCATGCATGTCATGATTATCATGTTACCACCTTTCATTTACGTTCGTCATATAGTGGCGTCACGCAAAACCAATTTTGGTGTATACCAAGCTAGCGAAACGGCCGGGAATGCAGAATGAGCGCGGCATGTAAATCATGACATACATAACCTGCATGTCATGATTTCCTGTTACCACCTCTTATTTACGTTCATCGTGCAGTCACGTCGCGCAATACCAATTTTGGTTTCTCAAGCAAGCGAAACGGCACGAGTGCGTCATGAGCATGACATGTAAATCATGTCGTGCATGTCATGCATGTCATGATTTTCATGTTACCACGTCTCATTTACCGTCGTCGTACAGTCTCATCGCGCAATACCAGTTTTGGTGTATATCAAGCTATCGAAACGGCCACGAATGCACCATGAGCGTGGCATGTAAGTCACGACATACATGACATGCATGTCATGGTTTTCATCTTACCAACTGTCATTCATGTTCTTCATACAGTCACATCGCGCAATACCAATTTTGGTGTATAT
Organism: Rhipicephalus sanguineus; assembly: GCF_013339695.2. NCBI lineage: Eukaryota > Metazoa > Arthropoda > Arachnida > Ixodida > Ixodidae > Rhipicephalus > Rhipicephalus sanguineus. The sequence continues at coordinate 29,720 of NW_023616090.1, forward strand.
CAATCTACTGAAACTGCCGCTAGCGCATCATGAGCGTGGCATGTAAATCAGGTCGTACATGACTCGCATGTCATGATTTTCATGTTACCACGTCTCACTTACGTTCGTCATACAGTCGTGTCACGTAACACCAATTTTGGTGTATATCACGCAAGCGAAACGGACGCGAACGCACCATGAGCGTGGCATGTAAATCATGACATACATGTCATGGATGTCATGGTTTTCGTGCTACCACCTGTTGAATGACATTCATGTTCTTCATAAAGTCACATCGCAGAATTCCAGTTTTGTGTATATCAATCTAGCGAAACGGCCGCGAGTGCGCCGCGAGTGCGCCATGAGCGTGGCATGTAAATCATGTCATACATGACATGCATATCATGATTTTCATGTTACCACGTGTCAGTTATGTTCGTCATACAGAAATGTCTCGTCATACCAGTTTTCGTATGTATCCCTTCATTTAAACGGCCGCGCCCCGAGACCATGTCATGTAAATCATGCTGCACATGACATGCGCGTCATGATTTGCATGTTAGGATCTGTCATTTATGTTCGTGATAAGGCCATGTTATGACACACCAATTTTGGTACACATCCGACTAACGGAACGGCCAGGGAGCCCAAAGGCCGTGGTATGAAAATCATGCTGTTCATGACATGCGTGTCATGATTTTCGTGACATGACCTGTCATTTATGTTCGTAATAAGGTCATGTTATGACACACCAATTTTGGTATACATCCGATTAACGAAACGGCCAGGAGAGCACAAAGTCGTAGGCGGACAGACAGACAGACAGACAGACAGGGAAGACAGACAGACAGACAGACAGACAGAAACAGACAGACAGACAGACAGACAGACAGACAGACAGACAGACCAGACAGCCGACAGACAGATAGATAGATAGATAGATAGATTAGATAGATAGATAGATAGATAGATAGATAGATAGATAGATAGATAGATCGATAGATAGATAGATAGCTAGATAGATAGATAGATAGATAGATAGATAGATATAGATAGATAGATAGATAGATAGAAGATATAGATAGATAGATAGATAGATAGATGAAGATAGATAGATAGAGAGATTAGATAGATAGATAGATAGATAGATAGATAGATAGATAGATAGATAGATAGATGAGAATAGCTAGATAGATAAGTAGATAGATAGATAGATAGATAGAAGATAGATAGATAGATGATAGATACGCTCAAGTCGCAGAAGTTCGCTAAGAAATGCTTCGCATTTAAAATCATCTCTCTCACGACCCGACCAGGGTAGCCTTGGTGCGGAACATTGGCGGCATTTGTTTACATAACATGTATCGCAGTTCGCATTGTCATCGTCGTAATTTATCGTCGTAAGCAAAGTGGTCGTTCTATCTCCTGTGCCATATTGCATTTTATTTTTCATTTTCTTACACAAACAAATGTACAACTTCAAAGATTGCTGTTTTCCGCTGCTGCCAGGCACTGCCGCTCAAGCCCTATGTGGCTTTGGCAGGCCTGATATGTGTATTGCTTCCTTATGAAATGTACAATAAAGATTATTATTATTATTATCATTACGAATGAGAGTACGTGAAAATAATTCTGTATTGTTGATAGCGCCCATCGACTAAATGACCCTGACCATATTTGTACTAATAATTAATTAGTTGATTGATATATTGTTTAAATGTAGATCTTTTCCTACCCTAGTGATCTTTCATTCCCCTTTCTCCGTCTCTAGTGCAGGGCAGCCTGCAGTGCTCAGCCGGCTCAAGCTCCCTACATTTCCCTTAAGTCTTGATCTACTTCGAGGAACTTCTCGTACAAGCGGAGATGGGGAGAAACAGCGAAACGAACGTCTATCTGACTTAAGTCTTAAGTTACAAGCACGGGCCGTTTACATATGAAAATATTTATGACCGACTAATTAATGAATTCTCGGGTATTTTACGTGCCTAAACCTAGACGTTTACAAGGCATGACGCGGTGGGGGACTTCGAATTATTTTTCACCAGATCGATTTATTTAACGTGCACCTCAATCTAAGCACACGGATCTTCTTGAATTGGGGCAACAAGTAGCTTGGGGACCCAATAAATTTGCTAGTCGTCAGGGGGCATGTGCAGAACCCAAGTCACTCTCGGGCTTTCGTGCTTGCGTTGACCCAAGATTCAAAAATCGAGAATTAGCGTGAGTCCCCAAGCCGCCTTGGGTCGCAAGCAAGACAACGCAAACGCGCAGCGCGGGTCACGACGCAGTGTGGCCCGCGTCAATTTAATTTCGCGACGTGTGGCGCCACGTGCGTTTGACCCCACGCCGCCTGCGTTTTACCCAAGGAGGTTAAACCCATTTCAAACTCTGCTGCTCCTCCGAACACGAGAGCAGCCTACCAACGCAGCTTGAAGAGCAGTAGAGAGTTTGAGAATTAGGGACCCAAGACACTGCCCCCCCCCCCCCCCAAGTTGCGTTGGGTGGGCTGCTCTTGCGTTTGGAGGAGCAGCAGAGTTTGAGAATTGGGTCAAACGCGAGCTGCGTTGGGTCAATCACACGGGGCGCCACACGTGGCGAAATTAAAATCATGCGAGACGCGGGCCATACTGCGTCGTGGCCCGCGCTGCGTCTGAGTCGTTTCGCTGGCGACCCAAAACGCCTTAGGGACCCGCGCCAGTTTTCAATTTCTTGGTATTAATTGAGTAAACGCGAGCGCAAGAGCCCAAACGTGGCTTGGGTTCTGCGCATGCGCCCTGGCGGCTCGCAAATTTCTTGGGTCCCCAAGCTCCTTGAGGCCACAATTCTCAAACTCTCTGGCGTCTTGGGTCCCCAATTCTGAAACTCTCTAATATCCCATAATCACACGAAAAGAATAGAAAAGAGCAGACAACCAAAAGAAAATAACACAGAAGAACAGAAAAGAGCAAATAAACACAAGGAAAACACAGGCGAATCAATGCTCCGCAGTTCGTTTGGATGGAGAAGGCTTTGATTTTTTTTTTTTCCTTTCAGAAAGCCGCCATCGACGGCGACACCACTCAGACGGCTTCCAGGCAACAGACCAGGCAGCAAACAGCTATGCCGTGACCAGGCAACATGATGAGGGGCTCATCCGTGAACCAGGCAGCCGTTAATTGGGCTCTTCCCATGTGTTCCTGACACAGAGCCCGCCGTGTTCCCAATGCTTAGCGCGAAACAGCGTCCAGAAGTTTCATTGCTTCCTCTTTCTTCCACCGGGCTTCCGTTTCCGCTGGAACGACAGCAAAAGCAATGACAGCCTTTCGCAGTCGTACCAATTCACGCTAGGTATTTGTCACGCTTGCTCTTGTTCATTGGCTTCTTCTCATTAATACATGCCCAGTTTCGTTGGGACTAATCCTCTCGATGTTGTTTCGTGGTAGTGACTCGGCGTCTGAGATAATTGTTGGGGTTTAACGTCCCAAAACCGCGATATGATTATGAGGGACGCCGTAGTGGAGGGCTCCGGAAATTTCGATCACCTAGGGTTCTTTAATGTGCACCTAAATGTAAGTACACGAGTCTGATGCATTTTCGCCTCCATCGAAAATGAGATCGCCTTCGGGTCATCAGTCGAGCACCGTAACCACTACACCATCATGGCGGGTTACGGCGTCTGTGAAGTGTTTGTAAAGCTCAGCACTAAAATGCGACCACCTATCGCGATTAATCACTCAACAACGTTCGCTTATCGTTTTGCAGAACGCTTTGCGTGGGCGCTACAGAGTCTCGCAGTGTGGTATCTAACGTGTGCACGGATGAGGACCTGGCCCTAAGACTATAGTCCTACTGCAGTTTACATCTCGGAGTCTCTTCCTCCCCGCAACAGGGTCTAACGGTTATTTGTTTAGACCATATATCCTCACACTATGAGAACGCCAGCAAACGTGCGAGAAGGAAACAAATATGTCGACAGAAACAAAGAAAGCGGCACACCGGAGGCTGAACCAACAATTGACGTTCACTTTTGAAAAACCACTTCCTCAAAGCGCTTACACAGTATGCGCGAATACAATCGTATATATATATCGATACAATCGCTCTCACGTTATCTACAGAGGCCACCATTGTTCCAGATAATGAACCTTCTTTATTTAATAACACCCAAGGAGCACTTACACACTTTCTTGGGGCCAAGTCTAGGAATGCAATACGCTTCAATCAGTTCTCTTTCCCACTGAGTCCTCGCCTCTTCTATTACGAAAACGCTGCTAAAACTAAGAGTGCAGTCGCACTGCTTACAATGTAACGGAACATGACCGCCCATCCCTGTGGGTGAACTCGCCCAGCGAGCAACTCTGTCGAACTATTTCAAAAGCTGCAAGAGCGCTTCAGAGTGATGTGTATAAAACACCGTTTATTTCCTTGATTCCATGCGAACCCTTTCTCTCTGTCTCAGTGGGTGCGTGTGTGCGAGAGAGAGAGAGAGGGAAAGAAGAGAGAGAACTGGAACAGGGCATATTCCGCTTCGGCGTCAGTCATCATCATCATCAGCAGCAGCAGCCTGTCTACGCCCACCGCAGGGCAAAGGCCTCTCCCATGTTCCGCCAATCAACCCGGTCCTGTGCTTTCTGCTGCCACGTTATACCTGCAAACTTCTTAATCTCATCTACCCACCTAATTTTCTGTCTCCCCCTCACGCGTTTGCCATCTCTTGAAATCCAGTCAATTACCCTTAATGACCACCGGCTATCCTGCCGACGTGCTACGTGCCTAGTAAATGCTCTCGTAATCGTCATATGTTGTTTGACAGACAAAAAAGTTTAAAAAAAAGAAAAAAAGGGAACAGTGAATTCTCAAGAACAAACCCAGCGCCTAGATAAATAGTAGAAAGATCGATTCCCGACACGGGAACCGAGAGAGAGTGCGAATCCACTGAACGCAGTTCCTTCATAACACAATATCGCCATTTGCGGCGACCTACATACGTCATAGCTGACAACTAGAAAGTCACAAACGCGGAATCAAACCTGCGGTTGTTGCCCCTAGCCCGAATCCGTTGTCGAGCGCCCAGAGTGACCTTCCTGGGCACCAAGTCTTGTTTTCTCAATTTACGGAAGAACTGCTCTCGGCCACGAGTGGCGTCCAGCGGTTTTTATTTTCACTTCTGCTGCTACTTTATTCGTTTCAGAAGCGTGACTATTTCCGTTTTATTTTTCTTCTTCCTCGATAACCTAAGGGCCTGTAATGATCTCGCCGCTCTTTTCATTCGTCCGTTACCTTGCGCATCTTGGTTCCTTTGTCGAGCGCCATTTCGGCCCGAGTGCTCCCGAAGGCGTACTTTTAACGGGAAAAGCTTGTTAGAGGGACCGGAACGTTTATTAAGGAAAGCGATCAATGTCGCGAAGAGAGAGACTGCCCGCGACAGAGAGCTAGGCTACGGAAAGAACAAGAAGGGGAGGGTATACTCTGCGAGGAACCAGGAGCATTTCTGGTGTGCTGACGTCACTACGCAGCCGCAAAAAATATAGGCCGGAATTATCAAGCAGAAAACAGCGATATAGTTGAACCCTGTTTCTGGCACCGTGAGACGCGCGGACCCTTACGTCCGTACACCCTTAACACCCGTACACCCTTAACAGCACAACGCGGCACCATTTTTTAACATGAAAGCCTAACAAAGGACATGACAACCAGACAGAAAGCGCGTTATGCAGTAAAGCTGTTTAGGAACACATGACGGCGTGCTCTTGAGCATGGATACTCTATTAAAGCTCAGACATATATAGTTTGTTGTCTCATTAATTTAAAAAAGTCGATAGATTTTTGTATTCACGTTTCGTGACACTTCTGAAGCTTGCCAGACTACAGAGCCACATAGACGAACGATCCGGTCCGGGATAGCAGAGCTCCGATGGCCTTCTCCGTCTTCTGGCAACCCGGTGCATGACAAATTTATGTCAACGAGTGCGAAACGAAAATCGCAAGTATTTAGGTTGGGAATTACGAATTGATAGGCCGGTGTGAACTGTCCATTTATTACCGGTGTAGACGTTTACACGGCATATATAGCGTTCACCTTCATGTGGAGTTTCCTATAATTAACAAAAGGGTGATCTATACGACGACGGTACACGCCTTGACGCCAAAGTTGTACCGTCCATCAGTAACATCGGTCCCAGGGGACGACCGTCGCAGCCCTACAAGAAGTAATTCCCGGAACGAGAGCCAAAACGCAAAATGCAAAGAAGCGAAGAGAGACAGTCCAAACTTGTCCCCTGTTCGTCCTTGTTGTGCGCGAACCGGGAAATTAAATCTCTGTCGCCCGTTGTCTGTTACGCCATGTTGGTACTTATTCCCCCCCCCCCCCCCCGACCAATCAACGAGTGAACGAAGGAAGAAATGAGTGGGAGGTACGGGATAGGGTCGCGCAGGTCCTAATGTCGCTACTGCTCCGGTGCCGAGCAGTAGCGACATTCTGCTGCAGAGCCGCCAGTTGCGAGCAGCGTGCCGAACCGCCGACGCGGCACGCCACTCTTTCATTATGGGACGCCGTCAGGAAATTGGACCACAATACACCCTCGAGTGGGACTACTACAGCCGTACCCTTATGGTTGCTCAAGTACAAGGTGACTCTTGCGCCCGCAACAACGCCAACGCGGAAGACAACCGCCGCAGCCCGCCATATCGCAAAATCTCTACGCAAAATTGTTGCATATAGTATTGAATGGGTGAAGCACGTGCCAACACTGCTGCCTAATCGACACCACCTGCGGCATGACTCGGGTCGCGAATAACACAGCGACTTTAGTTTCTATCCTCAAAAGCAGCCCAACCGTTTCTTTTAGACGGTGAAGCATTAAGTACGGGATCTAAAGAGGAGGAGGCCAACGACATAAATTACTATGTCAAACAAACAACAACAACAAAACCAGCTAGGCAAACGAAAGAGGAAATAAATCATAACCTGCTCGCTTTCTGCCTCTTCCTCAGCATTTTTCAAATAGATAATAGTACTAATCAGCACTGATAATGATCATTCTTTTCATCAATAATGACGATAAATGAAACCATCGAATTGTCCCCTTATCGGCGGCAACCCTCATCGGCTGCAAACGTCTATAAGTGTGGAACAGGGTGCGCCGCACCAACATGTCATTCCATTTGTAGCAGCCCCGCGCGTGAATACGAACTAAACCAATGAAAACACGGTGCGTTGGGCTGCTGAATAAAACCACGCATATGCGGCTGCTCATTGGAGGTGTGCATCGTGTTCCGCAGTTTCCAGGCACACAATACCTGCACACGGCGAATCCGTTTTCACGTGCTACCTGCTCCGTAGGCAACCATTCTCCGGGGAACTCAACTATACCTCCCACCACGACGCTGCGCTGACGCAATTTCATTAAACAGCCGAAGCGTGTGCGGGCGTGCGCGCGTCGGAGCGTGAGTGCGGGGGAAGCGCTTTTTTTTTTTGGCAGCAACTTTCGGCATCTGGCGGTTTGCCACAGGTTAATTACCGCTACGCTCTGCCATGGCTCAGTTGGCCAGGTGCTCAAAGGAATGAGCGAAAGAAGAAGTTCGCGGAAAGCACCTGACGCGCAAACTGAACCGACTGCAACTGAAGAGAGCGCGTGTTGTCGTGCTAAATGTGGCTGAGGTTTTGCCGGAGTTTCACGGCTGGTGAAGTTCGCGTCTACTCGTATATACAAAGGGGGTAGGGGCTTCTAAGATGTAAACGTCGGTTCGTCTAGGACCCACGCGAGTGTTCTTTGAAGGAACACGTAGAGGAGGGCGATAAAATAAAGGTCAAGGATAACAACGCCAGGATAACAACGTGAACACATTGAACACATTGTTCAAGGCTCTAAAGCAAATGGAAGGAGGCAAGAAAAGTTATAGAGGCGACCTATAATCCTTGACTAAGGTGTCTGGTTGAGGCTCTCGCACGTCAGCGTTCGTGTAGTCTGGTGCATTCCTGGCGTTTCCTTTGTGTTTCACGCTCTGCCGAAGCGGATCTCGGAGTCCACGTAGAAAGAAGAGCGTGCTTGAGACCTGCTCCACCAGATGCCGCAACGATCCCATCTAAACGTTAACAGATTATTGACAACGAATAAACCAAGATGTACACGTGTTTGCAAATATTTGCTGGTTTCACATTTCAGTCCTTACAGGTGCGCCTGCGTGAGCTGCTTTTCACCTTTATTTATTGGTGTTACGCCTTCAGAAATAAATCCAATGCTCGAAGTTAGCGCTTTGACCGTGTCGTTCTCCTGTCCTCTGTCTTGTTTAACAGTGCGCTAATATAGTAAAATGGATTACCAACATGCCCAAGCCTACGCTTTATACACCCACCTTTCAATGAACACTATCAGTTAATTTTCTTTAATTATCGTGACAATTAATTGGCTCTTATCTCAAGTAAAGTTATGCTCCCTTTCCATACGTATCCAATATATAAGTCTTGACCTGAACCAGATCCATGAGTTTCTATTTTTAGAAAGATTTCTATGAATATTCTTAAAACCAGAAGTACGTGCACGACCGGATGTGCTTGGAGGAGAAACAGTGTCACTCACTGCTCGTGCCGCTAAAAAGAAAGAGGAAACGCTGCTTAAGCATAATACTGCACGTAAAATAGTAGCTACAAGTGCACTATACAAAAAAAGAGTCATTTGACTCTTGCGAGTCCTGATTTGCCACGTACACTCAAACCTCATTATAACAAAGTCGCATCTGCCAGGAAAATAACTTCGTTATATCCGAAAATTCGTTAGAAACGTTCATTTGTAACGCTGTAGCTATGACAAGACTATTCTTCACTTACTTCGTTATAACCGACAATTCGTTATATCCGTGTTCGTTATAACGAGGTCTGAGTGTATATGACTCTTTTTAAAGAGACTCGTCAACTCTCTTTGTAGATCATTATGCTCTCTTCGGAGAGTCGTACGACCCACAAGAGAGCTAACGTGTCTCTTTGAAGGGAGTCATATACGCGGCAAGACAGGACTCACCCAAAGGGGCCACAGATACTGCTCTTTTTTTTTTAGAGTGTAACGTACACGGCTTCGTTTGTAGATTGGCGCTGTATTTCCGAGACGAATGCCAGACGTTCTGCTCTACAAAATTATCGCGGCCTTGCGGTTTCCTGAAAATCTGACTTTTTATTACATTTCGAACAGGGCGGCGACCGGCAGGTGCCATAATTCCACGTCTAAGACCACTAAAATACTGGCACAACTGTCCAAAGAAAGCCTTCAAGCGTGGCAAAAGTTATTCATGTATAATGATTGCAGTATTCATGTATAATGATTGCAGTACCAGTTCCTACAGCTTCATTTCCTGTCTACACACTTTTTTTCGGAGAGTGCTTAGCGTACAAAAATTCCGAGGGTCTCTTGCACTATCGCTAAGACGACTCGAAGGCAAAAGTCCGAGTGCCGATGCATTAAAGACCGAAACATCCCACCAGAACCAGACAAGCCGCTCGTCATGATGCTTGTCGAGCCTCCTGTGGCGTTGAATACCTTCTTGAGCCCACCACAATCCACTATAGGCCTTGACTCAGCGTCTTCCACAGTGCACCCTTTCAGCTTTTCGATAGCCGTCAATAAGCCGAGTCACACAAACGCCGCTCTCTTTTTTTATATATATTCTTCAAACGGCAGCTGCCGCTCCACGGAAGCTTTCCATGACGTCTGCTGTGCCAGGGGATCGTCCTGTCTTCTTTATCGCCTAGGTATCACGCTTTCACAGCTCGCGCGTTCGCCTGACCTTTTCTTTGTACGATTTCGTATCGACGCCGGCGTTTACCTCAAGACCACCTTCGCATGATACATGTGAAGCTTTCGCCTAACGAAAAAAGAAGAAAAACAAACAAAAAGACACGTTGTCACATGTGTGGCTTATAGTGGGACGCCAGTTGTACAACGCAGTGAAGTCAGCATGTGAACACGGAGTTTTGTAGAAGAGTTAAGAAAAGATAAAGAAGCACACAGGTGTATTAAAGGAAACAAATATTTAGCATGTACCATGATTCACAACACACACACAACGCGCGCGCGCACGCGCACGCACACGCACACACACACACCCACACGCACACACACACACACACACACACACACACACACACACACACACACACACACACACACACCGACGTAAATGCCCACTACGGAAATGCAGCATCAAAACCTGAGGCACAACTGCCCGAAAACATATCGGGAATACATTCACATTCATAAACGTCATTCTTTTTTTTTTTCAGTAATCATATACGGTTCGAGCGGCTCATTACAGCTCATCTGAACGAGAGATAAGCAAAAATGACTCGAGCTGAAGCACTGCTCCTTGATAGGCGAGGGCGTCAGAGGGTTGCACATTCAGGAATGATAAGCTCCATCACATCGACAATGATACCAACGATACGGCGGCTAATACTCTGGCAACGTTTGAGCGATATAACTCTCTCGCTCCTCTCTATCCGTTTTCATATGCTTTTCATTTTGTAACGCCTCTCCGCCACATCCCTTCTGCGCTTAGCTCGGCACATTTGAGCGAACATTTGTTCCTGTTTTGCCGGTCAGCTTTCGCCCGCCGGCTAATGACGGTGGCTCGAAAACAAACGGCCTTTTAATTGATTGCAGACTTCGACGCGTCGGCTTAATTACGACCGAAACTGCTGAAAGTGCAGACAGCCGTCGCAGCTGGCGAAACCCTAGCTTCAACTCTTTCATAAACATCGCACGCGCCGGTAGCAAAGGGGGGCGATCGGATGAACGAAGAAACGCGATTACAATGGGTCAGCATCATGGCTGCGTCAGTAATTAATTAATTCATGGGTGGAATTTTGTTACGAAAGTATTAAAGCAGAAAGGGAGGCATACAGACGACAAGGAGGTTAACTGGAAGATACGAGAGCGAAAGATTAATACACTTGGGTTATCATAAAGCGTGCCAACCTAATGCCGCGCTGTTTATGGTGTTTATGTTTACATTTATGTTTACGTTTATGTTTACACCGTTTATGTTTTACATTATATTCCTGTTCGCATTGCCGTTTTGTACTATGAATACTTAATACTATGTATGTTCTACCATTTTCATTTCTGCTGTTAAGTAGTGTTATTTTTTTTTCTACCATTATCATAAGGTCCCCCTACAGTGTTTACACTAAGGGACGTTTTTTTGTACTAAAATGTTTATATTCTGTATATGTACTAAATATTGAATAAAGTTCAAGTTCAACTTCAAACTTCAAGTTCAACTTAACACATACGCTCTTCACGGGAACCACGCGTCAAGGTCGTACACGTGGGCTCGGCGAACCATAAAAAGCGTAACGCATAGGAATTTTATACGCTGAGTTAGATACTTTTAAAAAAGCCGACGTAAGAGAGAGCCTCAACGAAAACCAGCAGATAATGAAACCAAAGAAGGTTAATAAGAGACGTTAATTGTACTGTTTTAAGTGTACCGTAGTAATTGTCATACAGATGCGAAGAAAGTAAAGTGGACGAAAAGACATCTTGCCCCGGGAGGTACCGGACCTGCAATCTTCGGATCTAAGAGAGATGAACTTCATGAAAATCCAACTGCGGCATTTCTGAATAGCGGATTATTTTTTAGTCTTTTGGACACCTGAGCGAACCAATTAGTAACGAAATAATTACTATTGTAGCAGATCAAGTGGCGCGTGTTGGAAAATAACGAAGTGATTTGCGCGTGAGGAACAGACTAGAGAAAAAGGATGACAGGGCCAGGGAGGAGTGTGTCCTTCTGGTGAAAACCGCCGGCTTCTTGGCCAATCCGTGGCTAGGAGGCAGATCTAAGGAACAAGCAAGCAAGCAAACGTCTAGCCGTAACGTTCTGTTGCACGTTTTAATGTCCAACTTATGTGAAAGATAATTACCACGTTGTTTTTTGTCTTTGTCTACGAATCTACGCGATGTAATAAAAAAAAGTGATCAAGTTGTTCTTCTTTTTGTTATGACAAACGGTGTTAGCGTTTTCTTAGTCACGGTCACCCTTCTTGAAAATGATTCGATTAGTTGTTGCTAAAATGAGTGACTTCAGTCAGATTTGCAAAGAACGTATTCGACAGCCAGTGAAAAATAACGCATTTCAAGGCCACGCAGCTAACGATGCGCAGCGTTTCCAGCTGCGCATCGTTAGCAATATAAAAACAGATCTAAAAATTGGAACCATCTCATGAAATACACTTTTCGTGTGATCTTAAGAAAATACCCGCGCGCTGTTATGCCAGGGCTGCCATCCCAAACTTCATTGTTATGGCAAGATATTCAAGCTGGTAGAATGTCTGACGCAAGTGGCGTCAACATCGACAGACTGCCTGATGCAACCAGCGTCAACACCAGCGAGGTGCCAGATGCAACGGACGCCAACCAAGACGGGAGTCTCATGCAACCCACGGTAACTGCTGCGGGGCGCCTCATAGAGTTTCCTAAAATTAACTAGAGGGGACTCTGGCGCTGTGATCGTTCAGCTACCGTGGGAATGATGGGTAGTAGGGTGATTCCACGTAAGATCGAACAAACGATGGCTGGTCGACCTCTCAAATTTATTTCAAAATTTTATATATTATTGCCTGATGAGTGGAAAGAAGAGATCCGCAATTTGTTTTGCCACCAAAAATTTTTTCGAACCACAGGAAATCAATAATGACGAAGAGGTGGAGTGGAGCGCTCATCCGCTCTGCTGTTTTGGCCAACTTCCGTTATGAATTGCACAAAATATATTAAAGTTAGGTAGCTGAAATTTATTTACCTTAATATATGCATGTTTTTGCTTCTGCTCAGGTATTTTTAGTTTTTATGTGTAGTGTATATGTTTTTATAAAAAACCTCAAAAATGGCCCAATCGGCAAAATTTTCTTTACTTTGAAGGTCTTTATCTCAAAAAAGCCTTGTAGCAGAGGTACAAAAATTCCGCATTACGTTCTTCGCATGTTTATCTACGAAACTACCAAATCTTGTATTTATATAACTTTTCAGTAAAGAGATATCATCGGGCTAAGTTCAAGACAACACCGAACGATGAAAACTTCTGACGACAATTAAAAAAAAAAACCCCATTTTTTAAATTTCTTAAACTTTGTCCACTTATTCTCCTCCACATCAGCTTTCACAATCATTAAAAACATGTTGCATAATGTCGTTGCACTAATAGTTACGGCCCCTCCAATGAGACCCTTAGGCAACGATGGGCAATTCCGACTTCTTGCCCAGCAAGTGTATAAAATGTAGGCAGGATTGAATTTCTTTTTATTAAAAGGTCAGCAGGTACCTAAAAAGGTGTCGGCTGCACTGACGACGTTAATTTTGAAATTATTTGGTCACTGCAGCGGCCACGAGCGCGGAGCTACCAAGTAGGCGCGCGCGCACCCGAGATGCTCGTTGTAAGAGACGGCGCAGTGAGAGCTCGTTCTCGCGTCCTCAGACCGATTGAGTTCGAAACAGTAACACCTCTCGGGTGACTTGAACGCACGTGCACTGGAGCTTCGCTATTCTATCCGCCCTCTGTTTGCATCTTAGCTAGGTGCTGATAACACAGCGGAGATGGAAGCAAGATGAAAACTCTATAAGGGAGCTATGAGCGCTCGCTTCACGCACGCTGCTGCCACAGAAACTGCGCTGCGCCAGTTGCGATCAGTGGAAAGCATGAACGTGGCGCTCCAGTGGCAAAGCAAAATATGGATTGTCAAAGGAAAGAAAAGCAAAACTATCGGTAACCGGATGCGCTTGTCTATATTATATGTCGGCAGTAGACGGCGTGAACTGGCCGCGCGTTCGGTGCGCTGTTCACACTTCATTCGGCGCGGATAGTTCTTGTGCTTTGCTCTTACTCTACTCCTCCTGTGCGTCTCATGACGAGAAAGTATAGCTCTGAATGAGTCTATTGTGGAGGCTACCTTTCGAAGCACAAGAAGCTTAAAGGAGTACTGACACGAATTTTAAAAAAAATTCGGATTGTTGCTCTAAATAAAAATACTGGTGTCGCGAAACCTAAAACGACTATTGTGGTGTCTGGGAACGCATCCTATATATTTTAATTAGCGCCACCTTAAAAAGACACTTTCGGTTTCGACATCGAGGGGGTGGCTTCTCAGTGTCGTTTCATAGCAGTGTGACGTCACGGAGATACAGAAATTCGCGACGTACTAGCGGGAAATCCGTCATCTGCTCGTGGTGCAACAGACAACGATGAGTGAATTGTCGTCCAGTGACCCTGACAGTGATTTCTACGATTTAGGCTGCATGCAGGACGCAGAACTCGCGAACTCGGAGGAACTGTCTTGACTTGTCGGGATAATGTCCTTGCAGTGTGGCTGGCTTGCAAATGCTCAGCGACGAAAACTTCAAAGTCAAATTAAAATATTTTATACGTGTTCTCCGACTCCAGTGTGTGGACAGCGTGGACACTGCATACCAACGAAGCAAAAAATGTCCCTTTTGCGATGTCTCAAAATCGTGTCAGTACTCCTTTAATTATTGCAAAGAAGCCAAAATGTCGGAGAGTTACCGACCTAGATATAAATGCTTTGAAGGAACGTTTAACGCCCGAAAGACCAGTGACTGTCAGTGAGACGGACTACTTGTGCTACGCGTGCTTTTGCTACCACTGCAATGAAAGATCTTCACGGAACGCACAGTTTAACGATGACATTCTTATGCCCCTGAAAAAGAAAGCGACGCAATTAACCAGATCACTGCGACTACCGGTGCACGTGCGTTCAAGACACCCGAGAGGTGCTGCTGTTTCGAACTCAATCGGTCTGAGGACGCGAAAACGAGCTCTCACTGCGCCGTCTCTTACAACGAGCATCTCGGGTGCGCGCGCGCCTACTCGGTAGCTCCGCGCTCGTGGCCGCTGCAGTGACCAAATAATTTCAAAATTAACGTCTTCAGTGCCGGCGACACCTTTTTAGGTACCTGCTGACCTTTTAATAAAAAGAAATCCAATTCTGCCTGCATTTTATAGACTTGCTGGGCAAGAAGTCGGAATTGCCCATCCTTGCCTAAGGGTCTCATTGGAGGGGCCGTAACTATTAGTGCAACGACATTATGCAACATGTTTTAATGATTGTGAAAGCCGATGTGGAGGAGAATAAGTGGACAAAGTTTAAGAAATTTAAAAAATGGGGTTTTTTTTTAATTGTCGTCAGAAGTTTTCATTGCTCGGTGTTTTCTTGAACTTAGCCCGATGATATCTCTTTCCCGAAAGGTTATATAAATACAAGATTTGGCAGTTTGGTAGATAAGTATGCGAAGAACGTAATGCAGAATTTTTGTCGCTCTGCTACAAGGCTTTTTTGAGATAAAGACCTTCAAAGTAAAGAAAATTTTGCCGATTGGTCCATTTTTGAGGTTTTTTATAAAAACATCTACACAGCACATAAAAACTAAAAATAACTGAGCAGAAGCAAAAACATGCATATATTTAGGTAAATAAATTTCAGCTACCTAACTTCAATATATTTTGTGCAATTCATAACGAAAGTTGGCCAAAACAGCAGAGCGGATGAGCGCTCCACTCCACCTCTTCGTCATTATTGATTTCCTGTGGTTCGAAAAAATTTTTGGCGGCAAAACAAATTGCGGATCTCTTCTTTCCACTCATCAGGCAATAATATATAAAATTTTGAAATAAATTTGAGAGGTCGACCAGCCATCGTTTGTTCGATCTTACGTGGAATCACCCAGTACACAAATTTGCCTAGTCTTCGTGCTTGCGGCTTCAAACGTACTTGTGGCTTTGTTTATTGCTATGTTTTGGTTTTCTTTTGGATAAGAGAATGGATCGTTGTAAACTTCGTGACCACATTTGAATTGCTGAGCCTAAAAAAGTTAAAGTGGTGAAGTGGAACTGCTGACTTTTGCTGAACTTTGTATTGCGAGAAAGCGGATGCAGACGACGCGCAGCCAAACGGAGGGAAAGAACGAAGTTTAGACAAATTTGTGTACTATCCATCATTCCCATGCTGGCTGAAGCGTCATGCGTTGCAGCTCCCATAGACACTAGCGCCAGAGTTCCCTCTAGTAAGTATTGTAGAAAACTTTATGGTGCGCTTGACGTAACCGACGGCAGTTCCTCACGCAACGTGCGGCAAGCCCTCTCATCCACGGGTCCGATTCAAGCCAGCGACCAACGGCGGTTCCTGATTGGAGGCTTCGAACTACTGGCTGATGCAAGAGATCCCAGGGCTATAAAAGAACCAAGCTGAGAGAAGAGATGGGGGACAGCGAACAAAGAAATCCCGGGTCGTCGTCGCACCTCAGTGCGAGCCCGATAAGCTGTCGGCTCCAGTGCCGAATATGTAACCCCTCTGTTTATATGTATATAAATATTGCCTTAACTCACCGTCGCCTTGTCCGCTTCGTCTATCAGCTCTGCGCAGATGCAGCCGCAAGCTGAGACACCCGATATCCAACAGCGCTTAATATAGGTGCACGTTAAAGGGCATCGGGTTGACGAAATTATACAGTAAACTTATACACTACGATGTGCTTCATCATCAGATCATGGCTTCGGCAAGTAAATTTCAGGATTCCTTTATTATTATTATTTTTTTTTACTTCTAAGACCATTCCAATTTCGAATAGATTTGAGGATGATATAACCGTTACCAAAGACGGCGGCGGAATGCGCTGGTGTTTCAATAATGCTTAGCTGAATTGTATAAAAAGGCGTTATGTTAAGCCATAGTAAGAAACAACAGTGTACTTTTGTTGCAGTCCGACAGTACTTGTCTAAAATGTGATGGTAGTTACAAATTTTCTTCCCAATGTGACCGGAAAAATCACAAACCAGTGATATTTTTAGCGGTAAAATCAAAAGGCTTGCATTCATATTCGTATGTGTGCTAAAACTTTTTCAAATGTTTGTGAGTGAAACTTTGTTTATTGTTCTATCGCTCATTTCTATTTCCACAGTCATTTTCATGCACACTTCATCGAGTAATTAATAATATTAGGTTTTAGCGTCTTACGTCCCAAAACAAAGCAGTAGTTCTGAGGCGCGCCGTAGTGGGGAGCTTCGAGTTCATTTTGACCACCTGGGCTTCTTTACAGTGCACCCACATATACGTACACGAACTTTTTCGCGTTTTACCTCCACCAAAATGCGTCCGTTATGGCGGGGTACCGAACTGGTGCCTTTGTGCGCAGCAGGGCAACGCCATATCCGCCATATTGTCGAGCCGGGAACTCTTCAAGCAATCCAGCAAAATGAATAGACTTACAATATTTCTTTTATATTATCAGTATACCTAACTTCTTTTAAATATTAAAACCAACTTGCTACATATAAGAGAACATAGATTTCGCAGCAGTTCATAACGTGAAGAAGCTTGATGATGTTAAACGTAGACTCGTACTCGACGATACAGTTGTTGCTGACATAGCAACACAGATGCTGACGCAGCAATCTGTCATGCCTGTAGTTGAATACAACTGCAGAAGTCCGAAGAGATCCCGCCCAGATGACCGAAGCGCCGCGGCCGATTACGTCCGCGACCAAAGAAATAGTCTCGCTCGTACACTCGGCTATGTTCTCCGAAGTCGGAGTCACCGACAGTCCGGCTCATGACGTCAGTCCTCAGTGCGCGCCCATTGGTGCAGACTTGTGTGCATCCGCCTTAGAGGAGGAAACGCCGTACACCTCTAAAGTTGTATCCGACTAGCTCACATTAATCTGCCCGAGAAAAAAGAAATCATAAGCGCTCACACACGCGTGTAGCAATGAATATTTTCGCGTCACACTCTTAAGCTAACCAGAAAGCAATTTAGAGCAAGGCCACTACATTACCTAAAGGCTGGAGGGATGTACACCTAAGAAGTCAACAAAGCAAGTACACGAACTGAAGTGACCGAATTTGTCGAGTTACCCAATCTACTCTCACAGTGTTGCTTGACGTCCTAGTAGTCTATATTACTGGCTTTTCTTTTTTCGCCTCTTTAACTCAGTGTACGAGACATACCATTCTCAACGCTGCCGCTTAACCTCCGAAGAAAATACACCCAGCGCTTTACCGCGATGCAGCCAGGTCACCGCTTGGCAGCCAGGCAGTTCGGGCTTTCCCATATCTCTCCCCGTCTGACAGCTTTATGCCGACACACCGCTTTTTTGACTCGGAGGTCTCGCGCGAGGGAGGTAGAGCCACTCAGGGCCTATTCCCTATGGCTGCAACCCCTCACATTTCAAGCTAATGCCGTCCCTTATACTCCGCGAGCAGTTCGTTCTGCGAGATAGTGAAAAGGAGAGAGAGAGAGAACTTGAAGGCGGCGACCACGGAGCATTGAGGGCCGAGAAAAAGGAGACAAGGCGAACGCATATGTCCGGAGACCTAGACACAATAATAAAAGAAAAGTTAGTCGGTTTTGTTTCTCCCGTGGCGGCGGAAACCTTTAAGAAGGACGGCCAGCCACTCTAGGCCCACTCCGCGCTGGCGTCGTTTTCTTGCTTTCTTTTTTGTGCACCGTGAAGTGCCGCGAACGTTCATCCAGAACGTTATATGGCGTCGCACGGCCGCGACTAAGAGGTTCTCTCCTGAGAAGCGAGACCATTCTCTCGATCAAGAGCGCGCATCGGGAAAGCTTAAAGAAAGGAGCTGGTGCATAGCTGGTACGAAAGGAAAGCGCAGAGGGCGTGCCGACTAGACACGCGTGTTCCAGCGGCATAAGCAAGATGGAGCACGCCGGCGGGAAGAGGCTACTTTTGCCCGGCAATTCAATTACCTCTGTGCCGAGACGAAGTAAGCCATGCAGCGGAACGGCCGTCGCTGCGGACAGCTTGGGCGGGCAAGTTCGCTCATGTACTAAGCCCCTCCCGGCTGTCCCACGTCGCGTGTGTGACAGAATGGACGCTGCTGAGCTGTGCCTCACCTGAACAGCGTTGTATCGCAATTCTTCTTAATCAGAAAAGGACTTGATATTGTTGTAACTATTTTGCAGTAGAAGTTCACTATACAGGCAACCTACAAACTACGCTGAAGCTGTCCGCGTTTTCCCGCAGCACGACAACACTAATAATTTGCCCATTATTTCGGAAATGCACGAGATATGCAGTTGTAAGAGTATGCGCTGATTACGACGTGATGCCGACTATATGTTGAGTTCGAAGAGTGAACACTCTAACAAATCTCAAGGTTTGTGCTGCGCAAAGCGGCGGCGTTAAAATGAACTCAGGGGTATAGGGGAACTATGATGATCTATCGTAATGCTCTTCCTTCTGCTTCGGAGCCCTATATGCCAGTTAAGACGGAATTTATGCTGTAATAGCAAATGAAGTACCAAAAATAAAACGATGGCATCGCCATTAGCAGGATGCATGGCGCCTATAGAGGTGCGACGCACGGAGACCCCCAGAAAAAGGGAGATTTATGTTGACCATGCACTGCACAATCTGCAAATTGTGGCACGGCGAACTGGTAAATTTGGTGGCCAAGTAGGGAGAAAGGCACACACGCACGCACACGTACACAATTATGTTTGCACATCTAACGGCGCTTCGTCAAAAGAACACGGAATCGGAAATCCGCATTCGGAGATCCGGTCTAGCCTACTGTGCCGACTTTTGAGCACACAGTCGGCCTGCCTAACTCAATTTGGTCTTTTACAGCGTACCGATCGCATAGGATCTATCGGACCCAAGTGCGTCGTGAAAAAAACAAAACTAAAAGGCCGTGAGCGACAGCTGAGGAAAAACCGCGCGAGCAGGCAGCGGAAGGGCAAGCTTCTCCCATGCATGCGCAAATATAAGAAGAAGCGAGCGAGCTCGCCGACGACTTTTAAATGCGCCCGTCGGGCTCCTAGCGCCACCTCGCTGGTAATGAAGAAACGCTTATTATCGCCTTCTGTCTCTGAGTCCGTCCAGCGCTAAATGGTGTGTATATAACGCTCGCCGTTAGCTACGTGGAGGATCTGCGTTTCGTGGCGTAGTGGATAGCGCCGCTCGCTGCGGAGCAAGAAGTCCCTGGTTCGATTCCGCGCTTCGGAAGCATTTTTCTGAGTTAATTTTTCTTTGGGGCCTTTATATATATATATATACATACTTATACATATACGGTGCATGACGGCGGCGACGGCGACGGCAAAATCCAGCCGAGACTGTCCATACAATTGCTATCGCAATAAAAGATAACTTAATGGGGAATAAGGAGGAGATGTCGGCCCGGAGAGGGCATGCACGATGCACTTCACGGGCGTGAGGGAAAATGGCGGAGGCTGGGAGTGACAGCTGGCTTGCCATTTCGCATACGCGAGGGTCACTTGCATTTCCCTGAATGCACTGTCACTTCCGGTAAAGATCCAAAGGGGATCACATGCGTCCGTTTACTTGTACTGGATCGTAACGCGCCATCCTCTGCATCTGTACGAACGGTAGCAAAATAAGTCACACTGTCCCTTCTGCATTTATCTAAGACGACTCGAAGCCGAAAGCCATCGTCTTTTTCTTCGCATTCGATGCATTGATCCCGCTCCGCCACCCTCCGAAAGCTTCCTGCGATTAACGCGGTTTTGCACTGCCTCCAAGAACGGAGGCACCTCACCTGGTCTTGCACTGCCTCCGTGATCGGATCACCTTTGACCAGGCTACGCTGTCGTGCGATGACGTCATCATGTGACGTCAAAGAGACGTCACAAACTTCGGCGCTCCGTGACGTCATTATGACGCCATATAATGACGTCATCGCGTGGTGATGATTTATTGCGTCACTCGTCCCCGACGCCGCTGGACACAGCCGGTCAATTTTCGCGTTTGATGAGGCATCCAAGGCTTTCGCCTTCATAAAAAATTAAGTAAAAAACCTTCCCAGGGGGCTGGAGACCTGACGTACTAAGTTTCAACGAATTTTGTTGAGCCAACGGCTACAAAATACGTTTAAGGCGGAAAGTTGGGCTAGTTGGTAACGTGAATAATAGGACATGTTTACTAGCGAAAAAGACGAGGACGAGAAGAAGGACATGTTTACTAACGTTGTCCTGTATTCCTTCTTCTCGTCCTCGTCTTTTTCGCTAGTAAACATGTCCTAAAGACGATAAATTCCCTTTGAAATCCGTGATGTCATGCGTGGAGATTCTGGCGCAAAATTTAAAAATGACATTTTGACCTTGATTTTCTCCTGTATTAATACGCCAATGAGGGTGAAATTGACGAAATTAGTGTTTTAAGAGTATGATTTATCAATGTAAACCGATTCATTGTTTCACTGAAGTATCCCTTTAACCTTATCGTCAATGGTACACCTCCACTTGCGGCAACTCAGCCTCCAGCGTCGAACGTAATACCGCCGATCTAGCATGAACTGCCCGGGACATTCCAGACATAAGAAGCCACATGGACCCTGAATCTTTGAGCAGTGTTTTTCAAACAATATGAGAGCGCATGCATATAAGATAACGATTTGTTTACAACTGTCGTCCGGTGGGGTTCTTTTTGCTGGCGTCGAGAGCGCTGTGGAAATAAAGGCATATTGAGGAGCTTTAGCAGCACACCATTGTACCAGACACGTGATCGTGAAACCAAGAATATGGTCACCGTGTATGGAAGGCGTGCCAAGTTAGTGGCCCTTTATTTGGCCTCGACCATACGCCGACGGGATCGTTGCCCTGGTTGACCGAAGTCATTCAATAGGTGTGAGTAAGCTGTTGGTGAGGACGGTTCACTTCGCCCTCAGTGAGCCTCACGTTTTCAGGGATGGCGACCGCGGAAGAAGTCGACAGGACAGGGTAGCGGCTTCGAGTAAAGTGGTGAACCATTGCACATTCCCTCTGTTTCTCGCAGACTGCACGACATGATCATTACATGATCCTAGCCTTAGTGACAGACTCTTATGATTTCCTTTTTTTTTCCTGAGCAAACTAGATATTGTGTATTCCTAATGGGGAATTCAAGCAGCTTTTCAGAATCACAGAGTCAGCAGGGAAATAATAATATGCACTTACAATCGAAGTTACTTATAACAAAGTACCATCGCGAATATAAATTAGTTCGTTATATCCGATATTCGTGGTAAAGGTAGGAATGAAAATCCGCTCTGACAAACTGCCAATCTGACTTGCGCAACACCTTTGATACAAAAAGCTCGGTATTATAGGCTTCATACTTAGTATAAGTGAGGTAATCCTTACTTTTCTCCCTGTGGCATTTCCATCTAAGTAGACCGGCGAAATTCGTTTGAACAAAGTTCGTTTGATTCGTTTGACAAAACGTGCCTGCGTTCACATTTATTTGAAGAGGGGTGCGATCTGTCTGGTGGGCTTTCACAGCACTGCGCAGAATTAAATTTTGTAGTGTCCATGGACAAAAGGACCTTTTCTACTCCAGCGCTTTCGATCGCCGGGAGCTTATATGCAAGTAGCTTCTGAGCCTCTTTTGCCATGACCGCGGCATCCACACTGCTCCTCGGTAATTCGTTAAGTTTAATGCCATCTTCCCTGTCGGTACTGTTGTTATCCTCGAGCAGCACGACGGGTTCCACTTTCCTAACTCCGTCGTTATTAAAATTTTTACTGTCACAGCCGCGTATAAACAAAAACGACGAGCTGTTTATATACACCATTTACCGCTGGTGATACGCAAATCTCGAAGGAGCTTGAGCGTGTTTCCTATCACGCAGCACTCCTACATATTCTTTCACTTCGAAAACAGCCCTTGAGACTCGCACGACAATGTCGCCCCTTTCTGTACCCACTCGTGATGTAGAAAGAAAAAATTGGGGAGGGCCATAGCATGTAGGGAAGGATGTTTCGGCTCCACTAACGTGAAACCTGTGGAGAGGCGAAGCATGCAGTGTGCGCCGGTGTTTCGCACAGCAAAATCACTGCTAATGGGCAATGAGAGACAGAAGAAAGATTAGACACAGAGACCCGCAGTTCGCTTTTAGTTACCATGCACGCTGCGAGTCTTCATTGTTCAACTACGCACAAGAGAAATCTCCCACCGGCACTACATTGCAGGTCAAGATAAAGGGCCTATATATACGGGGTGGCCGGTGAACGGTTGTGCAGCGCGAGAAGTCGGTTTTTTTTTTTCAATCAAGAAACTCTCTAGCAGATGCTGCTTGCGTCGGCGTTGTCTCTCGCGGGCGAGGGCGCGTTCTCGTTCCTTGCGAGCTGGTAGTTCAGCGTTCATCGCCTAAAGAGCGTTTCCATAGTCAACGCGCGCTGTCCGTCCCCTCTCGCCACACAGTGAGCGCCGAGGCGGTGGCGCCCTCTCGCGCTCAAGCAAATGGACAGGACACGACGATGCACGCGGCGACAGCAGACGACGATGCCCGCCGGCACACCGAGACCCTAAGGTGCTTCGCCCCTAAAATCGCGGCCGGGCTAGAGGGTAGACACGACGCGCGTTGCATTTCCCATTGGTCCAGCCATGGTGTTCTATTTACTCTTTAACATGCCGCGGGATGGCCGCGGCATGTCAAGTCCTGCGTCCAGTCAGCGACGCTCTTGTGGCTGTCACACCGCTTTCTCTGATTGCGCTCTCACCGTTAACCACTACAACTACCACAAAGGCTTGTTTAATCATTGATCATGGACGTTATAGTCGTCGGGATGGAGATGTGCCACCAAGCGTCAACGTGGGTGCATCCACGTTAAACGGTGCTGTAGCTGCCCAGCACCAATAGCAATTGTACAAGCTCTCTTATACCAATGTACTGTAAACATTCGACTACTTCTGTAAAGACCGGTGTTACTTTCGTGTTATGCCGATTCCTATGACGGAGGGATCTTTTCCAATAAAGAAGAAAAGTGTTCGTATTTGCTAAAGTTTCTTACGAGGATCGCCAAAACTTGTTCGTATCGAAACTGCGGCAGAAAGCAGCTTCGATAAATCGAATGGCGCTGTACTGCGCCCTGCTTTCTCTCTCTATGTCCCTCTCCCCCTTCTTTCTTGTAGATGAACGTCCGAGGTGCTTCCTTGGAAAGCACACCTTCCTTCCGTTCCCCCCTTTTCGCGGCAATCGCCGCACAGTGTCGAGAGCCCACTCGACCGGCGGGCGCACCTGCTGAATGTAGCGCCGGTCGTCGAAGAAGAAACACTTTCGCCTCCTCGACACAGCGGCGTTCTTTGTGAGCGCTGCGCTGACGAGAAGTGGGCGTGGACGCCGAGTGGGGGGGGGCTCACCTTTGGCTGCGCCGCCACTACCGTGGCCTTTACGGTTATGGGCGCCCGCAGGGTGGGTGCCGGATGGATGGGCTCACCTTTGGCTGCGCCGCCACTACCGTGGCCTTTACGGTTATGGGCGCCCGCAGGGTGGGTGCCGGATGGGGGGGCTCGCGCGCGGCAGCCAAAGGACAACGGCGGCTCCCTTTCACGTTATTCTCTCCCCTCTCGGCCTGCTTCTTAATGGCCGATGGACGTTCTGGCCCCGCACGGAAGCTGAGCTTCTCGTTTACGGTCGATGGGCTTGCCATGACCCACTCTTTCAGCCTCTCCCTCTCCCTACCCTGCTTTGAAGCCGCCCACTCTTTCGTGGGCTCTCAGGCTTCAACGGCTGCCCTTTGTGCTCACTTACTGTAAGGGTCTTTTTTAACACGAAAGTGTTTTATGCCGGGGTCCACCAAGATCTCAGTGACGTATTTCCGTCACGGAAATGACGTCGAAAAAATATACACAATCAGATGACAAAGAAAAAAAGGTACCGTCAACGGGCATCGAACCCACGACCGCTCGGTCCGCTACAACAGATGCCGGGCACGCTATCCACTGCGCCACGGTCACAGACTCTGGAGGCTTTACGAACGCGCCTTTTATATCTACCACTCTGCCGGTCGGCTGGGTGGTGTTGACCTCTGGGAGTGGTAAGGTAAAGTAATTCGTCATTGCTGTGGCCTCCATGACTAGCACCTGCAACGCGTTACGCGTCCGTCTCATTCGGCGCGTTTTCAATAGAAGTTTACATTTGTCAACGCCTTAGCACACCGCCAGGTGGCTACCTTTGCCCAAGCGTCGGCCTCGCTCAGCATCACGCCAATACAAACCAAAAATAGCTCTGCGACGCGCGCCTGCCTCACCTGGCTGTATCACCACGTTCCAAGCTCACGCGCTCGCCCCGACAAAAATTGCGGCCGGGCTACCGGGGCTGCACGACGCGCTTTGCGTTTCCCTCTAGTCCGACCGTGGTGTTCAATCACATTTTAACATGCCGCGGGATGGCGACCAAGTTCTACGTCCAATATGCGACGCTCTTCTGGCTATCACACCTCGTTCTCTGATTACGCTTTCACCGTTAACTACTACAGCTACCACAAGGGTTTGTTTAATCATTTAACATGGACGTTAGTCGTCGGGATGGAGATGTACCACCAATCATAAAAGTGGGTGCATACACGTTAAACGGGGCCATTAGCGGCCAGACATCAATATACATTGTGCAAACTCTCTTATATCAATGTACAGTAAGCATTCAGTTACTTCTGTAAGGGCACGCTTTACTTTCGTGTTATTCCGATTTCTATGACGGAGGGATCAACCGTGTTTTTTGTGCTATCTGTTCATTCGGCTCGCACTATCTGTGCGTCACTCCCTTGCCTTTTATTTTAGGGGCGAAGCACCTTAGGGTCTCGGCGTGTCGGCGGGCATCGTCGTCTGCTGTCGCCGCGTGCATCATCGTGTCCTGTCCATTTGCTTGATCGCAAGAGAAGGCACCACCGCCTCAGCGCTCGCCGTGTGGCGAGAGAGGGCGAACGGCACACGTTGACTATGGAAACGCTCTTTCTGCGATGAACGCTCAACTACCAGCTCGCAAGGAACGAGAACGCGCCCTCGCCCGCGAAAGACAACGCCGACGCAGGCAGCGTCCGCTAGCGAGTTTCTTGATTGAAAAAACCGACTGCTCGCGCTGCACAACCGTTCACAATGTAGTGCCTGTGGGAGATTTCTCTTGGGCGTAGTTCAACAAAAAAATCACAGCATATCCACGGGGTGAATGATGATGAGTGGGGCGAAGCTACGGAGGGAATCATCTGTAAACCGTGAAACTCTTCCGTTAAATGCGCCCCCTCCACAGGCTTCACGTTGGTGGAGCTAAAACACCCTTCCCTGCATGCTTTGGCCCTCTCCAATTTTAAATGTGAAGCATTTCTTAGCGAACCTTTGGCACTTTGAGCGTTTCTATCTACGTATCTATCTATCTAGCCGCCTACCTCTGCGTGCTCTCATGATCGCCTCCGTAACTTGGTGTAGACCAAAATTGGCATGGGAGGGTAAGAAGATCTGACGAATATGACTGTCGGGTCATGACATTAATAACGCGAAAATCATGCCGCGTAAGTCGTCAAACCCTTTTCTCCAGACACGTGGGGCACATACCCGTTCACCACGGGCCGCGGTGTACGGGTATGCACCACAGATGATTGACAGTTGATTGATTGATACCTACCCAGGAACGGCGAGAACAGACATTGGTCATTTAAATGCGAGAGCGCTAAGAAAAACCGACATCGGCAGCATTGACCCGATGAATGAAAAGAATATAAATTGGGATCCCAGCAGGAATCGAACCCAAGCATTCTGCGTGGCAATCAGGTATTCTACCACGGAGCCACGCCAGGTCTATAAACTGGTTGGGAAAAACACCCTATGCAGCCGTACTGTCGTTGCAACGTCAGTTGTGGTTGTGGTGCCGGCCATCTAATTTTACACGAAAGCAATAAGCGCTACATATGTACTGCTACAATACAGGCGTCATATCAGATTAACGCCTGTGGTTCCTGTGTTGGCTCCGCTTTTATAGCAGTCTAATAAACATTACATTGGCATTCCTATGATTCAGCAAGCTATATTGAAGCATTGCTCGACCCCGGAGGAATATATTAACGAAAGTTACGTATGATATTCACATGATTGCACCATAACGTGCACTTAGTTTCCATAATACTGACGTATGTACTCTAACGTGAGGGCTGACGATACGTCGCACCATAAGTTACCCTTTGAACACCAGTGTATTCGACGTGCCTGGTAAGTCCACGATGTGCACACAACTACTACACTTACAAAAACACGTCGATCCACCTCGTAACGCTTGGCTCAAAGCCATAAAACACAGCATAACTACTCGCTGCCTGCTTCGCATGAAACCGATTCCCACAACGCGCGGGATCTGCCGAACTTTTTTTCGTTCCACATCATGAGTGTGTACAGAAAGGGGCCACTTTGTCGTGCGCGTCTCAAGGGCTGTTTCAAACTGAAGGAAAATGTAAGATCGCTGCGCGATAGAAAACATATTCAAGCTCCTCCGAGGTCTGCGTACTACCAGCGGTAAATGGTGTACATAAATAGCTCGCCGTCTTTGTTGATACGATGCTGTGACATTAAAAATTTGAATAACGGTGGAGTTAGGAAAGTGGACCCCGTCGTGAAGATAACAACAGTACCGACAACGAAGATGGCATTAAACTTAACGAACTACCGAGAAGCAGTGCGGACGCCACGGTCATGGTCAGGAGGCTGAGAAGTTCCTTGCATATAAGCTCCCGGCGATCGAAAGCGCTGGAGTAGAAAAGGCCCTTTCGTTCATGAACACTACAAAATTTCATTCTGCGCAGTGCTGTGAAAGCCCACCAGACAGATCGCCCCCTTCTTCAAATAAATGTCAACGCAGGCACGTTTTATCAGACGAATCAAACGAACTTTGTTCGGTTGTAAATTCGCCTTTTCATGTCCCGGTCTACTTAGCTTGAAATGCTAAGTAGACCGGGACATGAGGATTACCTCAGAAAAGTGAGGATTACCTCACTTATACTAAGTATGAAGCCTATAATACCGAGCTTTTTGTATCAAAGGTGTTGCGCAAGTCAGATTGGCAGTTTGTTAGAGCGGATTTTCATTCCTACTTTTACCACGAATATCGGATATAACGAACTAATTTATATTCGCGATGGTACTTCGTTATAAGAAACTTCGACTGTAAATGCATATTATTATTTCTCTGCTGACAATGTGATTCTGAAAAACTGCTTGAATTCTCCATTAGGAGTACACAATATCTAGTTTGCTGAAGAAAAAAAAGGGAATCATAAGAGTCTGCCACTAAGGCTAGGATCATGTAATGTAACGGGATGTCGTGCAGTCTGCGAGAAACAGAGGGAATGTGCAATGGTCCACCTCTATTCTCGAAGCCGCTGCCCTGCACCTGTCGACTTCTTCCGCGGTCGCCATCCCTGAGAACGTGAGGCTCACTGAGGGCGAAGTGAACCGTCCTCACCAACAGCTTACTCACATTTATTGAATGACATCGGTCAACCTGGGCAACGATCCCATCGGCGTAAGGTCAAGCCGAATCAACGGACGCGAACTTGGAACACCTTCCATACACGGTGACCATATTCTTGGTTTCACGATCACGTGTCTGGTACAATGGTGTGCTGCTAAAGCTCCTCAATATGCCTTTATTTCTCGGGGCGAGCGTAGGCGGGGAACGCGGTATTACAGCCAGGTGACGCAGGCGCGTGTCGCAGAGGTATATTTAATACTGATGTATCCTATGAGCGAGGATGACGCTTAGGCTGAGGTCGCTACTTCACGGTGTGTTAAGGCGTTGAAAAATTGCACTTCTATTGGAAACGCGCCGAATGGGATGCACGCGTAGCAACGACGCGCTGCAGGAGCTAATCGCGTAGGCCAGGATCACAATGCATTACTTCACTTTACCGCTCCCAGATGGCAACACCATCCCTCCGATCAAGAGCACTGTGAGAAGAAAGTGTGAGATATAAGAGGCGCCTTTTTTTGTTTTGTAGTTACACTTTTGTCATCGCAAAGCAACCAATTAGTAATCACGCAGGGGTTTGCTGGGTTGTTTTACAGCGAAAGCTGTTATGAGATCATTTCACCGGCCGTTTTTGGTGCCGTAGTTGTCCGCCGCCGCCGCCGCCGCCGGTGTCCGTAACCAGTATCGCTCGAAATAAGAAAAGAAACTAAAGAAGAAAAAAATTCCAGGATGGAACGAGGTTCGAACCTGGGCCCTCTGCTTGGGAGCCCAGTATTCAACCTCTGAGCCATGCCGGTGCTTGAAACTGCTTTGCAAAAAGGTCCTATACAGGCTTCATGTCGGGAAGGAACCACATTAGCATATGCAATATAGCGTGGTAGAAGAGTAAAATAAGCACCAAGCGTCGCACAACGCGAATTATGTAACCAGGCGTCATACAATGCGAATTGCGCAACGAGTAGGTTGTTGAATGCTTCCAACCCATTACAAAGAGCTCTGCCATAATTCTTCATCGTCATCACGCACATCGTCAACGAAGTACGCATAATGCCTTACATGCGTTTAGCAGGTACCACGGCTGTCTGTAAAATGACGAAAAAATGGCACAGTGCCTACTGCCCTACTTCTCAAAAATTACAATGATTTATAGCGTAGTGGGTTCCTCGCAAGTGCACTTCTGTTGGTTGCCAAGGAAGCCCATAAGGCTCCCATGATCCATTTCCTCAGGGTCTCAATAAAGTAAATTCTCTCTCTCTCTCGCTCTACGTTTCTCCGGTTAAAGTGGGTTATAAAGCGTGGTGGGACAGTTAAATAACGACCGGGCGTCACACAACCTGCATTACGTAACTAGTGGGTCGTTTAAAGCTTCCAACCCATTACAAAGGGCGCAACCATAATTATTCATCGTCATCAACCGCCGCATCAACAAACTGCACATAATCGCTTACATATGGTACCTCGCTTCTTCGCAGAACAACGAATAATGTCGCGCTGGGTGCTTCCAAACTTCCCAAAAATTACGCTTTGTGGCGTAGTGGGTACGTTGCTAATATACCTGTATTAGTAGCCACAGGAGAGTTTATAACGCGCTGTAGAAAAGCCGCTCTTCCAGCTTTCGCTGTGACTGTGCTGCGCTTTCCGCGCAGGCCTGGCGTTTTTTTCTTCCGCACGTGCAGATCAAGCCCGTGAGAACGCGTGACAGATGCGACTGAGGGGGACACTGTCGCAGGTTTTCGGCTTAGTAATCAGTAAAAGCGTGCGCTTCGTGGCAGTCGCTGCAGCATGTGCCCTTCTATGGCGCCGCTCACCTACAACCACCAACGAAGATACAGAGATATGCGAAACTTCTTCAGAAACTTCCGAGATAAAAACTGGCCGCGTATCTGCGTGCTTCGCTGCAAATGTCGTGTAAAGACGATAGAAGAGGCGCTGTGTGAGATATGGACGCCATCTGGCAATACGTCGGGAAACATGAGTGCTGTGTTGCGTGCGGGTAGTCCCGGCGCAGCAGCAGGCGAAGACCGGCGGTGACCAACGCGACCGGCGGGGACGCCAGCCAGCCCGAAAACGCGGTTTGGCGCGAAGCGCTGAAGCAGAGAAACGTCCGCACTCAACGAGTACTCTCCACACACTCTTTTATTTACACGTCGCCTGGGTAAAACAGGAACGCCACAGCGGCGCCCACAACCGGCAGCCTGAAGGCCGCCCACAACGCTGCTTTTTCATTTTTTAAATATATTTTTTTCACCTTCTTGGCCTTCTCAAAACTAAAGTTTTTCAACACCAACCCATGGCATTCGTACAGTGCAATACAGAACCGAAACCGAAACACAACAATAAGCTCGTGCGAAGGGCACGGAGGAAGGCAAATTTCAGCGCAGTCGCATTTTCAGCTTTGTTGAAACAGCGCTCACTAGACGACGACGAAGTAAAAGAAGGCACAGGACAGGCGCTGCCTGTCCTGTGCCTTCTTTTACTTCGTCGTCGTCTAGTGAGCGCTGTTTCAACAAAGATGAACGCATACCAACTCGTTCAAGCTTCCATTCTTATGCATTTTCAGCGCAGCTTAAGAAACTAGGGTCCTTAAAATTACGTATGTATGCATTTTCTATTAAAGGAACACGCCACCTAATACTTACCTAGTGATGTTGCACGTCAGATATGCATGATATTTACTTTTTGATCGACAACGTTCACAAGTATGAACAGCCGTACCAGTTCAAGACGGCTGGCCCTTGGGCAAGTGGTTCAACTTTGGCCGAGTGGCTGAATCGAGGGACGTGCCGACAAACAGAAAGACAGACCAAAATTTCTACGTTTAAGTTCCCCAAGAAAGACTATCGTCTTTAATAGTAATATGAAAGCACCGCGCCTAATGCACCGCAAGCGGAAGGCTTTAGGAATGTGGGACATCATTAGGGCAACTGAAGTTAAAAAACTGCGAAGCACCGAAGTCCGCGAAATGACGAAGTTTCTTTCCGGTATGCCCTACTTCGTTATATCTAGGTTCACTTGTATATATAAGAGAATTTTGCTATAGCCAATGTTAACGGACATTTGGTAAAAATAGTCCATGATTAGCCAACATAAGCAGCTATCAACCAACAAGCTTGAGAACATTAGCCAGAGCTGGTCGTATGGTAAGTACTGTATCAAGTTCGATGAATAATCATCGTAATCGGACATCTTCACACACCATTAAAAATGCAGAAAGACGAACGAAGTGGTCGCATAGAGCGTGGTCGTGTTCAGAACAAACAACTGATAGCGCGATCCCCTAATATGCTGACGCTTAAAGTGGCACTGCACCACTTCAATTTCAAAGAGCTCCAGTCTCGACATTATATCGTCTCCATTGGTCGAAAGCACTCATCAAAGTAACCACGACCACTGCAGCAAATATATTGAGGACATGGATCGCAATTGAGTGGACGTGAGGGAGCAACCGCTCTTGGTTTACGCCGGGCAGTAGGAGCTGGAAGAATCTAGAAAGGAGCAGCGACGAAGAAGCAGAGAGCTTGAACTGAGGCCCACTCGGTTGCCTTTCTATAGGCCAGAGACCCCTGCAGATCACGTGGTCGCCCACAGTTGGTGTGCACAGCACGACGCTGCGAAAGCAAACAAGTTGCGAGCGGTCACACGCGTGCCCCGCATATTGCTCTGAATGCTCCGTGGTTGAACAAGGCGGAACTTGTTGTGACGTCTGGGCACCGATGTGAACATGAGGAACGGGTGGGTTCGTACGCTGCTCCGTGTTTGACATAGCGATCTGGTGCGTGGGTCAAGCAGGCCACACTTGGGGTTCGTTTCCTTATTTACTATATTATTATTTTTTTGCTATTATTATGGATTTGGTCATTGATTAGGATACAGAAAGTGCTGGTAAGAGAGCTATGCCGTGAGCCTCTCCGCATAACATTAAACTGAGATACCTAGAACTGAGGGCCTCGAGGAAGCTGAAATGAGTGCTTGCACAGTAATTAAGCAATGCGCTACCCTATGCGGAGCAGTTCATTCCGGTAAAGAGGCACACATAAAACTAGGACGACACGCGCAGCGCTTTCAAAAGTATGCCTGGTGAAGACACAAGAAAACGGTGTTCTTGCCTACACGCACGCATATCAGCCATGAGCGCTAATTTGCAGCCAACTTTTCTCCGTCTTTGGAGATTGCATGTGTGTGTGTGTGTGTGTGTGTGTGTGTGTGTGTGTGTGTGTGTGTGTGTGTGTGTGTGTGTGTGTGTGTGTGTGTGTGTGTGTGTGTGTGTGTGTGTGTGTGCGTGTGCGTGTGCGTGGGCGTGTGCGTGTGCGTGTGTGTGTGTGTGTGTGTGTTTTCGACCTGAGAGCACGCAAACGCCGTGTCGCAAAGTTTAATTGACCGACCGTCCGTCCGACGGACCGACCGACCGACCGACCGACCGACCGACCGACCGACCGACTCACTGACTAAGATTGAACACAAAATTAAAGGCAAGGCAGGCGTATGTGCCTAAAGCTCGGACAGACAGAAAATTTTTATTTTAAGCAAGTGTGTTTTGACCCCCTTGGGCCCCTCGCAAAGCTCAGAGCTTACTGTAGACATTCTTGAGCTGCAGACGCAATATCATCGGTGAAATATGGCAGAATTTGTTCGCTGCTGCTTGACGGGCTTATAGGGCACTCTAGAGGGCTATTTTGCAATCTCGCACGTGTAGCGGCGTTTTTGGGCACTTCCAAAAGACAAATTCGCCAACACCCCTCAAACTGAGTGACCGTAAACGGCGCTCGTCTGAAGGAGAGTGCCAGAGTTTATGGCGTCAGTGAACCCCTTAGCGCTAGCAGTTATAGTTGCCTCGGGGTCTGCGAGTTTGAGGAGTCGTTCTGCTTATTACTGCTTCCTTTACTTTATATTCTCGTGAGCAGCCCAGTTGTTTAACCCGACTAGCGCTGTCGTCAGTACGAAACAATAAATTGTTCTTAACCCCGCATATAACCTTACGGCAAGAGAGCAGCAAGAACTGCTGAGACGGTATAAATGTCAGATGAAGGCGACCAGCGATACATCGCCGATTTGGCGCGAAGCTGAACTTTGCTTACGTTCTAAATCTTTCGAAGCGAAACTGCACGTAGACGCACAATACCAATAACTAAGTTAAAGAAAAAAAAGCAATAAACCGAAGTGCCATGCAATATAAAACGGAAGATTAACCTTTTTTTCCTGCTTCTCTACGCGTTTGCTGTGTCAGAGAAATATAAGCTCCCTTAAAGGCTCAGCGTGTGACTACGAGGCCACGAAGCCATCGTACTGACGATGCTATTGGATGCAGTTAACAAAACAAGCTTCGGCAATTCGGAAATACCGAATTATGAAATAAACGCCTCGAAGTGTATTGGTTTTGTTAAAACCGTTGACCACTTATGAATACGTAGGTTACACTTTGTGC
>NW_023616091.1:0-26806 GCF_013339695.2 Rhipicephalus sanguineus
AAGACAAAAAGCGAATACAACAGTCAATATCTACATGCCGAGATATTTACTGTACAGAAAAAAAACCGGACAAAAGACGAAACGCTGACTAGAAATTGGAATTTATTGAAGAAAGAACAGGTTTTAAAGCAGACGTGACAAAGGAATAGCAACAAATGTTCTGTAAATATGTCTACATGAACAACCAACTTAGCCGAAGAATCGCAGTCTTAAGTTGAATATCTGCCTGTACTCATTATAATTCTTGAATTACCATTATTTACCGGTAATAGGTTGTTGTCCATGTTTCACATTTTTTTCTCAAAGTTTCTTTCGTAACAAAGTGAAATAAAGTACGCATACGTGTGCATTTTGAAAAAAAAAAAAGCAAGACAACGTGACCATGTGCGCCACTTTTTTAGCAAGTGCGATTAACTTTCAGAACTTGCAAAATAGGCGGGAAGGCATTCAAAGTCCTAGATTTGTTAATCTATTAGGCAAACGATTTTTTGCGAACTAGCCTTGGAATAACCGTCTCAGGACCATCGCCAAGGCTCAGTGGTTACGATGCTCGGTTGCTCAGCTGAAAGAAGGTTTGGTCCCTCCTACGGGCAATCGAATTTCCGTGGTGGCGAAAAACCAGAGAGCCGTGTAATGCATTATGTCATTGTACGCTAAAGAACTGCAGGTGGTTGAACTTATCAGGAGCCCTCCGCTACGGCGTCTCTCATAACCTGAGCCGCTTCGGCATGTGAAAGCCATATAAAGAAAGCTCGATTTTGTGTCCAAAGCCTGACTTGAAGTAGATTTCATCAAATCCATAGTGGTGACTAGAAAAACATGTTCGTTCTTATGTGAATTCAACCACAAGCACAACTTCCGTTCTTATAGCCGCACTAACTTCCCGCAAACTACAGTATAGTCACATAAGATCACTAAGATTGACATAAAATACAGGCCCATGTACGCGGGATATGTTGACACATAACGCGTTACGTAGGTGCAAATACAGTCACATGACAACCCTGCAAGTGGGACGAAGTCCTATGACGCGGGCGCGGCATAACTTTACAAATGAAACGCCACGCAGCATGACAAGCCAAGGTCAAATATTACACAGTCAGCATTCACTAGGCACAAAGTTCTATTCTCGATAATTTCGGAGGATATCGCTCGCTTTTAGAAACTATTCGAAAAAATTGCTGTTCTTCTGATTCATGTGTTTGCCATTGCCCTAGAGCGCTTTTGCGATGGAAACACCTATGATCCATTGTCAACAAATCGCGCAACAACTGCTTCTGTGTTTGTAGTTCCGTGGGGATCAAAATAATTTATTCAGTAAACCCTCATCAAAGATGTCGCAGGGTTATTACAGATATTCAGGTTTTGAGATGTTGCGTTAGCTACACTGGCCGAGCCGGAACGGTTTCACGTGGGCATGCAAGAGCCATGCTGCGCGTGCGCGAGGAGCAGTGATGTGACACAGCTGGCGCATCAGAGCCGCCACCTCCGCGCACTCGGCCGCCGCCGCGCGCGACTCGCTGGTCTGCGCATTCCAAAGGAGTGTCGTCATAGCCGCGACAGACGGCGCGCGCGCAGCTGTGCGCCTTTGCTGTGCAGTTACTGTCTGACACTGCGTTGAAGCCGCTAGATAGCGCCTCTGGCTGGCGTTTTCCAGTCTGGTATAGCCATGGAGAAGGAGAGCGCAAATGCTGCTCACCGGCGCAGAAGAGCCGAGAAGCTTAACTCATCGGATCCCGAAGTAGTTGCCTGGCAATTAGCGGTTGAGCGTAGGAACAACGAATGGCACAAGGCTGAGGAGGTAATAATAATCAACTGAACCTTAGCTAACCCTACGTATTGCAGAAGAACATGCATAACCCTACGTATATCCTGGCATAGCCACCGCAAACATTTTATTTTTTGTGTTATGTCTATACTAGGACGCAGACTACGAACAAGCGTTTCAAAGGCTCTTCTTGCCATCAGTGTCAACAGGATTTTTTTATTTACAGGATTTTTAAATTCAACTGAAGGGTCAATATAAAATAAGTCTAAAATATTATATTTTGATAAAATAATGCTATGCAACACAGGTTGGCATCCGCCTTTTCCTTTTGGTCCAACTGCGCGGTGGGACGGGGCATGAAGAAAGAAGTCAAACAGGCGCAGACTACCAGCTAGGTTTACCGAAGGATGAACGCAGCCTTTCTTTTAATAATCGCAGCCTACATGACATGTCCCCCTAGCGGTTAACAATGGAACATATAAAAGCCATGAAAGAAGGGGCGCTTAGAGGTTCACAATTAAGCTGCTAAAATACATAACAAAGACACGTAACAGTCCATGGAAAAAGCATAAAAAAACGCGAAAAAAGCACGATGTGCATGAGAACATATGTATAACACGTTAGAAACATATGCACGCACACATGCTAATCATGCTTTTTTATGCTTTTTTTATGGCCAGTTACGTGTTTTCCATAACGTCTAGCTGTTTCATTTTAACCCCTTTACGCGCCTTCTTTCATGGCTTTTAGATGTTCCATTGTTAAACCCTAGGGGAACATGTCATGTGGGCTGAGACTGTTGAAAACGCTGCTTTCATCCTTCGGTAAACCACGTTCTAAGTCTGCGCTTGTTTGTCTCACTTCTTCATGCCCCGTCCCACCACGCAGTTTCACCAAAACGAATACTTACCAACTTGCCCAACTTTCCACGCTGCCTTCTCATACTTTATCAGACGCCGTAAGGCACCTTGTGTTACATGTAGTCAGATGCGACGTTTTTGCATGCGCTCGTTCAGTTGATTCTTGTTCTGCAAAATTAGAGATACCTTCTTAAGACGAGGCACCTATACTAATAGTATCATTTTATCCTGTTTGCCCATATTAGTACTTGTACGTCTTGTAAGTTAACGACAGAATTATCAAACTGTAACACTTAAAAGGGGCATAAAGTTTCTAGTGAATTGCAGAGGATAAGCCATTTTTCTCGATTCGCTGAATGTATATATCAATCGTAACAAAGACACTACTCCGGACAATTGTTCTGCAGTTCATCACGCCATGCAAGCCAGCCAAATATGCCTATATCTACGGTACATACGAATACGTCGCGCAACTTAGGGTTCCTTCCCGCCTCGGTAATTGTAAGCATTCGGGTGTTTTACAGCGTAAGCTGTTATGGCTGACAACAGCTGGTTTTGGTGGCGCTGTTGTCCGATGCCGCTGCAGCCGCAGCCACCGGTGTCTGTCGCAGTAATCCCGCAAAAAAAAAAAAAACAGGGGTCGAGCTGAAACCAAATCGACGCGCTGTGCATGGCAGTCGAGCTGACTACTTCAGAGCGATGGCGGTGCTTTAAGCGTCTCCACAAAAAGACCCTATACATGCTACATGTCGGGCAAGGAACCGAGTTAACAGATGTAATATTGCGTGACCACACCAGGGGTCACGAAAAGTCAGTTAAGCTACAAGTGGACGGTCTAAACTTCTCACCCATCACAAAGGTCTCAACCGTAATTCTTCTTCATGATAACTGTCATCAGCCACAGCATCAAATAAGTGTACAGCTACGTAAGAGCGCTTATTGCCTTAGAGACGCGTAGTGGGTAGCTCTCTCTCTCGCAAAATGAGTAATTATGGGGTATTCAGTATCTCCGTACTTCTGTAAGTTATAATGAATATGCCGTAGTGGTTACCCCGCAACTGCATTTGCAGTAGTCGCCCAAATAGAGTTTATGCTCTATGAAGGCAGCTTCTCCAGATTACAATTTTACTTTGCTGCTTTTACCGCGCAGGCCTGCCGTGTTTAGCAGCGGCGCTGTTCTATAGAGCTGGAAATGACGACAGATGAGAATCCGCTTCGCATGTCACGCTTCGCCTCCCATATACACCCGTAGATGACGTAACTGTCATCTGTTGATGTTACTGTCATCTATGGGCGGCGTCGGCGCCGACTAACCGGTATCAGCACAGCGAAACGGGGAAAGGCGGCTCCAGCGTCAACAGGGCCTGAAGTCACTGTAGCAGGGGCGGGTGTGGCAGGGGCTGCCCCGTGTCATTTTCCGTGCACCTTTACTCTACAAATAACGTAATCACTGGCACCCACACAAAATCACACAACCTCAGAGACAATCCCAAAGGAAATACAGGAGAAGCACTGCTCCACTGTATCAGCAAATTTAACGCTTGGTAGCACTTGGGCAAGTTCTTTTTATTTTTCGCGTTCTTCCAAACGCAGCTGCCGTGGCCGGAAATCAAGCCCGTGTCCCCGTCCTTTGCGGTGCCAAGCCAGCCGCTGGGGCGCCTAAGCTGGCGGGTATTGCGCGCCATTCGCTCGGGATACGGTGCAGCGTGCGTACATGCCACATGCTCGTTGAACTCTGTTAAGATTTGCTGCGCACGACCAGAGTTTGAGTGAAGCTTTTATGGGGGATAGCTGGTATGAATTCATGACTGTTCGCGCTGCGAGGAACCGACGAACAGACAAGTCCAAAGGACAAGTGCATCACCCAGTTTGTGTCTTTTTTCACTTGTCGTTTCGTCAGTTTCTGTAAACGCAGACAGTCATAAAGACGGAGTTTGAACATGCGTGGGCTAATACCAGTCATAATCAGCGTTCATTCGCGGTATTAACTTTGTTTATCAACCGCAGCACGCCCCTGAGAGTGGAGGTTGGCTTCGATCAGGAGGTGCGGAGGGAGCTGGAGCAACGAGGCCACATTGTGAATGTTGACAACTCGGACCTACGCTTTTACAGTGCTGGCCACGTCAACGTCTTGTGCCGATCATCTAAGTGGTGGACGAAGGAACGGGCGAGTTCGGATGATCGCAAGCTTCAAGTTGACAGTGGTGCCATCTGGTGTGGTGTAGAGACTCGCTCAACATGTGTTGCCCTTGGCTATTGAGTACCAACCCAAGCACATACTAAATACGCAAATAAAAAATACCACATCTGTTGCTGGCAGTGCTGGCAGTTCATTTGGGAACCAAATGTGCTGGCAGTTCATTTGGGAACCGCAAGCAATGAAACAACATAATGCTTTATGTCACGGTTGACTTGGACCAGGACACGCGGTAGGCGCTGGAGCATCGCGGCGACAGGGAGTATGTTAATAACTCGGAGGTACACTGTGCAATACTGGATGTATCAGCGCATTGCTACGAGCACCTCAGTGCTTGAGTAAACAATGTGGCAGCTGAGACTATTCTAAACATCCAGTTGACAACGTTCTCATCTGGCGTGGGGTATATACTCTATATGCTCCACAAATATATGGCCGACGACAGACCATATTCGCACTATCAATGAAATGTTAGAGAAATGCGTGTAATATAACCAGCCCCTATTTCTAACTTTCGTAGTTTACAAGAACGCATTTCATTTAGCCGAAATTTCAGCCGTCATGCAGACATTGCAGAAGGACAGCGTTGACGAACTACTGATAAAATTGGCAGGAATCAGTGCCACAGTACGTGGCATTGATCCCCATGTACAGTGGGAATCAATGTTATGCGACGCGTATGGTGGGAAGGTGACTACAGCATCATTTTTTAATTGCGAAGTTTTTCTTAGCAAACTTCTGCGACTTTGAGCGTATCTATCTATCTATCTATCTATCTATCTATCTATCTATCTATCTATCTATCTATCTATCTATCTATCTATCTATCTATCTATCTATCTATCTATCTATCTATCTATCTATCTATCTATCTATCTATCTATCTATCTATCTATCTATCTATCTATCTATCTAGCTGCCTACGACTTAGTGCTCTCCTGGCCGTTTCATTATTGCGATGTATACCAAAATTGGTGTGACATACTATGACTGTATGAGGAACAGAAATGACAGGTGATAGCATTAAAACCATGATATGCATGTCATGAGTGCACGACAAACATAAGTGATAGGTCGTCCTATAGTGCAAATCAAGACACGCATGTCATATACAGCATGATTTACATTACACGGTCTCGGGACGCTCGCGGCCGTTTACTTAGATGTATATATACCAAAACTGGCACGACGAGACACTTCTGTAGGTACAGTTAATAGAGAGTACCATAGTAACCTGCGATTGGCTGATGGCGCTGCCTTGCTGGGTAACTCAGGGGACGAATTGAATGCATGCTTACTGGATTAGACAGAGAAAACATAAAGGTTGGTCTGAAAATAGTATGCAAAAACCGGGCAGGTCCCACGGACTGTAGCAATCGATGTAATGCGAAGCAGCCAGCAGGGAGCTCCATGCGTCGCCTTGTTTCACTTTGAAGAAAATGTAGTCACTCATGTCATGGCATCTAATTCAATATATATCCCATGTTTTTCACGCATGCATGCATGTACAGTCTTTTGTATATTGAAAAGTACATTCTGGTATATACAATTTATGGCCTATCAGTTATGTTCGTCACGCAATCTTGTCATTCCATACCAATTTTGGTGTATGTCATGATTTGCGTGATAGGACCTCTCATTTACGTTCGCCCTACAGTAACGTCACGCAATACCAGTATTGGGGTATATCAAGCTAGAGAAAATACCGTGAGCGCCCCATGAGAGTTACATGTAAGTCATGCTGTACATGGAATGCACGTCATGATTGTCATGTCACCATCTGTCATTAGTGTTCATCATACTGTCGCGTCGCGCAATACCAGTATTTCTGTATGTCAAGCTAGCGAAACAGCCGCGAGCAGACCATGAGCGTGGCACGTAAGTCAAACCCTACACGACACGTATATCATGATTTTCATGTTACAAACAGTCACTTATGTTCGTCATAAGTAACGTCACGAAATAACAATTTCGGGGTATACCAAGCTAGCGAACGGGCCGCGAATGCACCATGAGCGTGGCATGTAAATCATGCAGTACATGCAATGCTTGTTATGATTTTCATTTCGCCACCTGCCATTGGTGTTCGTCATACAGTAGCGTCGCGCAATCCCAATATTGGTGTAGTTCAAGCTATCGAAACAGCCGGGAGCAGACCATGACAGTCGCATGTATATCGAGCGCTACGCGACTTGCATGTCATGACTTTCGTGTTAACAACTGTCATTTATGTTCGCCATGCAGGCACGTCAAGAAATACCACATTTGGTATACCAAGCTAGCGAAACGGCTGCGAACGCACCAAGACCGTGGCATGTAAATCATGTTGTACACGAAATTCATACATGGTTGTCATGCTACCACCTGTCATTTATGTTCGTCGTACAGTCACGTCACGCTATACCAATTTTGGTGTATATCAAAATAGCGAGATAGCCGCGGGCACAACATGAGCGTAGTATGAAGTTTGCGGCGATGGCGGGGCCGCAGCATGCACGGGGCCGGCTTACTTAGAGAAACATGGAAAAGTCATTTGTCCTGCAATTGGCGCTGTCGTTCTGTTGATGTTCGTATATGCTGTTGGACAGCGTCGAACTCGGCTATTGTGTAACATCCTCACGCACATAATGCACAACATAGGACAGATGCCTTCTGTTACCTAAATAAATATTATTGCCACGCCCACTTCTTGTCTTGTTTTGATGAATTCGGGTTTGACCGGCAGAGGCGGTTATCAACGCTCGACGCTGTCCGCGACGCAGTGTTCGAGAAGCTTCGCGATTGTAGTAGATCGTTTTGTTAAGAAATCGCCCCGCACGCGAACGTTCCAGCTTTCTCGAGAGATAACGCCGGCACCAGCGATATTGCTGGAAAGTTCCATAGTGCCTGTATAAAAGCCGACACGCTTGACCGCTTGTCAGTTGATCGACGGTCGACGCTTTGTTCGCCGCCATCAGTGCCTACTGTGTGTATTGCCGTAAATTAACTTTCCGTTTCCCGGCCACAAGTTCGGTCAAATAAACAGTTTCATCTTGAAAACGCCGACTGCTGTCTTCGTCGACGTCACGACCACGTGACATCTGGTGGAGGTGCTGCTCGTTCATGTTCCGCACGCCCCCGTCAAGCCGCGAACCCAGCCCACGTCGTGAAGAAGGCACCGACGCCATCAGCGACAGTCGAGCCAGCCGCAGTCTGGAAGGAGTACCCCCCCCAATACAGACCTCTACCGGACAAGACCAGGATCACAACGAAGAAGACAACAGCCACAATGACAGCCGCTGTGGCACCTGCAACGGTCGTCATGCATCAACCGAGGGAGCCGCCGACATTCCGCGGATCACCATGCGAGGATCCAAAAAGCTGGCTCCACGTTCTCCACGTTCAATAACTCCACGTTCACCTCCACGTTCAACAACTGGGACTGCGACGAGACGCTACGCCATGTCTACTTCGCCCTTGAAGATGGCGCAAGAACCTGGTTCGAGAATCGAGAGTCTACGCTAACATTATGGGACCTCTTCCGCACCGGATTTCTCAACACCTTCACGAGCGTCATCCGGAAAGAAAGGGCTTATACCCTTCTCGAGACTCGTGTACAGCTCCGCAATGAGAACGTCGGACTGTACACCGAAGAAATGACTCGCCTATTGCTATGCCGATCCAGCCATGTCCGAAGAAAAGAAAGTTCGCTACCTGATGCGGGGAGTGAAGGAAGAACCCGCCGAAGACGGTCTCGGAATTCGTATCGGAGGCCACCACAATCCAAAAGGCACTAGAAATCCGCAGTGGCAGTACAACCGCCGCATTCCTACGACGACCTACGGGGAGGTTCAGGCGCTACAGTCTGATAACCTGCGTGACACAATCAGAGCGATTGTGCGGGAGGAGCTGCGCAAACTGTTACCTTCGCCGCAGCATCAAGTGGATTCAATCGCCGACGTTGTCCGCGAGGAAGTCCGGCAATCGCTTGGAATTCCCGAAGCACCGCAGGCTCAGCCGGAAGCCATGAGCTATGCTTCTGCAGCCCGACCCAACGCCCCCCCCCTCCTCGCCCACGTCAAGACGCCGCGCTGCCGCAGCAGTTCCGCCGCCAGGCACCGCCGCCACCACCACCGACAGCATACCGCCCGCCGACAGGACAACGCTGCGCCCCCCGAAAGACCGACGTTTGACGTGCCCCTGACAACCGACCGCTCTGCTACCACTGCGGGGAAGCCGGCCACACATACCGCCGATGCCAGTACCGTCAGATGGGGCTGCGCGGATTCGCCGTTAACGCGCCGCGCCCGCAGCCAGGCGAACGGCCTCGCGACATCTATGACTACCTCACGGGAACACAGTGGCAAGAACGACGACCTTCCCGCTCGCCGTCTACCGGCCGCTACATGTCACCGCAGCGCGGGCAGTACACTGGCCCAAACAGGGGCCGGTCGCCTAGCCCGTATCCGGAAAACTAAGGGCAGCAACAGATGGAGGTGCGGTTGCTGAACGACGAAATGCCGAAGGTCCTCCGCGGCCGCCGACGACGACAACGCGACAAGACCTGCAGAACACGACGCGAAGCAGACGGAGCCCTGCTGACGAAATCTCGCGGAACGAAGAAGACCTGACGATGCAACATGGAAGCACCGCAACAAATCGACGCAGCCGTGATCCGGCGCCGCGACCCAACCGCAACGCAAGACGACGAACTAGCGACATCGACGTTCTCATTGACGGCCACAATGTCACCGCTCTCGTCGACAATGGAGCCGACTATTCTGTCATCAGTGGACTATTCGCGACTAAGCTGAAGAAAGTCAAGACCTCCTGGAAGGCCCCAAAATCCGGACAGCTGGAGGTCACCTAGCAACGCCGGACGGAATCTGCACAGCGAGGGTCTCCATTAACAACCGGATGGACTTAGGCCTTCATGGTGCAGTCATCGACCTCATATCCAAGTCGATAACACTATCTACAGGAAAAGCATTACCGCCGTACACGCCGCCAGGGAACCATGCCTGAATGTGCTGGAAGACCAGGTCACCATTCCCCCTCGCTCCAGCGT
The DNA here is from genome assembly GCF_013339695.2 of Rhipicephalus sanguineus. Lineage (NCBI taxonomy): Eukaryota > Metazoa > Arthropoda > Arachnida > Ixodida > Ixodidae > Rhipicephalus > Rhipicephalus sanguineus. Next base: position 9,873 of record NW_023616091.1, read on the forward strand.
CATCACTTCCGTCGGCACTCAGAAAGTAGCAGACCTGGAAGGCGTCGTTGAAGGCGACCAGCACCAGTTGATTAACCGCGAGATTTGCGTCGCAAGAGAATAGCAGAGTTGCGGGGAGGCAAAGCAACAGTGATGCTCACAAACTTTAGCAACGAGTATAAGCATGTAAACACAGGCACGACGGTCGCCCACATCGAAGACATTGTGGCAGCCACCAATGCTTTCGCCATCGCCGATTCTTCTGAGCCCACACCGACGAACCAAGCTCCTCAACCAGCTTTCGACGTCAATCCTAGCCTTCCGATGCATAAACAAGAACAGCTCAAAACCCTGCCCTTGAAATACAAGGAATGCTTTTCGTCATCGTCAGGAATCCGCCAGACCCCAGTCGCAAAACATCGCATCATAACAGAGGAAAATGCCAGGCCACTCCGGCAGAGCCCGTACAGAGTTTCGACGCGAGAACGCGAATCCACAAAGAAAGAAGTCGACGAAATGGTACGCGACGACATCATCCAGCCGTCGAAGAGTCCATGGGCGTCACCCGTGGTGTTAGTGAAGAAGAAGGACGGAACCCTACGCTTCTGCGTCGATTATCGCCGCCTAAATAAAATCACGAAGAAGGACGTCTACCCTCTCCCACGGATAGAGGACACCCTGGATCGACTCTACAACGCGAGGTACTTTTCGTCGATGGACCTCAAGACCGGCTACTGGAAAATCGAAGTCCGAAGTCGACGAGATAGACCCAGAGAAGACTGCCTTTATAACACCAGACGGCCTCTTCTTATTCAAGGTCATGCCCTTTGGTCTTTGCTCGCCACCTGCGACGTTCCAGCGCGTTATGGACACCGTGCTGGGTGGATTGAAGTGGCAGACTTGCCTTGTGTACTTGGACGACGTCATTGTGTTTGCCTCAAGCTTCGACGAACACCTCCGGCGCCTTGACGATGTACTCCAAGCAATCAAGACCTCTGGCCTCACCTTGAAGCCTGAAAAGTGCCGCTTTGCATACGAGGCGCTACTGCTTTTGGGCCACGTGATCAGCAAGGGTGGTGTTCGCCCACACCCGCGGAAAACAGCTGCCATCGCTGCCTTCCCGCCACCCACCGACACGAAAGCCGTTCGCCGTTTCCTCGGCTTGTGCGCCTACTACAGGCGCTTCGTCAAGGAATTTTCACGAATCGCCGAACCGCTAACTCACCTCACGAAGACAGACGTGCCATTAAAGTGGGAAACGACGCAAATCGAAGCATTTGAAGAACTGAAACGACGCCTTCAGATGCCTCCGATACTAGTGCATTTCGACGAATACGCGGATACGGAAATCCACACCGACGCAAGCAGCGTAGGACTCGGCGCCGTCCTTGTGCAGAAGACTGACGGGCAGGTAAGGGTCATCAGTTATGCTAGCCACTCACTATCAAAGGCGGAAAAGAATATTCCACAACATGAAAGGAGTGCCTATCGATCATCTGGGCTACATCCAAGTTTCGCCCCTACCTCTACGGCAGGCGCTTCAAAGTTGTGAGCGACCACCACGCATTGTGTTGGCTAGCTAACTTGAAGGACCCTTCAGGTCGCCTCGCACGGTGGAGCCTACGACTTCAAGAATTCGACATTACCGTCGTTTACAAGTCCGGAAGAAAACACTCCGACGCTGACTGCCTGTCCCGCGCCCCCGTCGACCCACCGCCGCAGAACGACAAGGAGGACGGCTCCTTCTTGTGAACCATAAGTGCCGACGACTTCGCCGAACGACAGCGAGCGGACCCAGAACTCAGGGCCCTTATGGAATACCTCGAGAGGAGGACCACCGTTCTTCCGAAGGTATTCACGCGGGGACTGACGTCGTTTTTCTTGCGCAACGGTGTTCTAAAGAACTTCTCACCGCTTCGAGCCGATTGCCTTCTCGTGGTACCCTCGACATTGCGGCCAGAGGTCCTCCACGCTCTGCACGACGACCCGACGTCCGGACACCTGGGTGTTTCTCGCACGCTAGCAAGAATACAGAAGTACTACTGGCCAAGGCTTTTCGCCGACGTCACTCCTTACGTAAAGGCCTGCCGGGACTGTCAGCGGCGCAAGACACCGCCCACTAGGCCAGCCGGACTTCTGCAGCCTGTCGAGCCACCTCGACGGCCATTCCAGCAAATAGGGATGGACTTACTGGGGCCGTTCCCGACGTCCAATACCAGAAACAAATGGATCGTCGTAGCTACCGACTACCTCACCCGCTACACCGAGACAAGGGCCCTGCCTAGAGCCAGTGTCGCCGAGGTAGCGAAGTTCTTCGTTGAGAACATCGTCCTGTGTCATGGCGCTCCAGGGGTCCTCATCACCGACAGAAATACGGCGTTTACCGCTGATGTAACTCGGGCAATACTGAGACACAGCCAAACAAGCCACCGCCGGACCACAGCGTACCACCCACAGACAAATGGCCTGACCGAGCGGCTAAACAAGACCACCGCCGACATGCTGGCCATGTATGTCGAAGCCGGACACAAGACATGAGATGCCATCCTTCCATATGTGACCTTCGCATAGAACGCGGCCGTTCAAGAAACGACGCAGATGACGCCGTACAAGTTGGTCTACGGAAGGAGCCCGGCGACGACGCACGACGCCATGCTCCCCAACGCCACCGACAAAGAAAATCTCGACGCTGCCGCTTCCTTACAATGTGCCGAAGAAGATCGACAGCTCGCCAGCCTGCGCATCAAGACCCAGCAGTACACCGATAGCCGTCGCTACAAGCTTCGACGACGCTTCGTGGAATACCAGCCCGGCGACCGTGTTTGGGTCTGGACGCCGATACGCCGACGTGGGCTTAGCGAAAAACTTCGGCGGTACTTCGGGCCATAGAAGGTTCTTAGACGCCTCGCGCTCTTCACAACGAGGTCATCCCGGACGGCATAACGAACTCCCAGCGACGCCGCGCACGACCTGAAATCGTCCATGTCGTGCGCCTTAAGCCGTATTTTGCGCGTTAGCGAACCTGGGGACTCTATTTTTTTCCTTTGCTATTGTAATTTATTTGTGTGTTTTTTTATCTGCTATGTTCTTTCACAAGCATCGGGACGCTGCTTTTTCAGAGGGGGGCAATGCCACGCCCACTTATTCTCTTGTTTTGATGTATTCGGGTTTGACTGGCAGGGGCGGTTATGAACGCTCGACGCTGTCCGCGACGCAGTCTTCGAGAAGCTTCGCGATTGTGTAGATCGTTTTCTTAAGAAATCGCCCCGAACGCGACTGTTCCAGCTTTGCCGAGAGATAACGCCGGCACCAGCGATATTGCTGGAAAGTTCGATAGCGCCTGTATAAAAGCCGACGCGCTTGACTGCTTGTCAGTTGATCGACGGTCGACGCTTTGTTCGCCGCTATCAGTGCCTACTGCGTGTATTGCTGTAAATTAACTTTCCGTTTCCCGGTCACAAGTTCAAATAAACAGTTTCAACTTGAAAACGCCGACTGCAGTCTTCGTCAACGTCACGACCACGTGACAATATGACGTCGAAAGTTTCACGGGAAAAGCAGATTTCAGCGGCTGCAACTGTGTTCGCCACAGTAGTTGTTCTAAGGTGTTTTGGCTTTTCTTAAGAGAGAAATTCAGCGAACGATGCTATCATCCTGGCTTACAGCGCGACAGCGCGTACGAAGAAGGGAAGGGGACAGGCGGCACAGCGCTGACTGTCAACAATAGTGTTATTAAAGAAAACGAGGACATAAACGCCAGGCCTGCGCTCAAACCGCAGCACAGTCACAGCGAAAGCTGGAAGAGCGGCGTTTCTAGAGCCCGTTAAGCTCTCTTGGGGCTACAATACAAGTACACTAGAAAGGTACCCACTACGCCATAAATCACAATTTTTGTGAAGTTGGGAAGCACCTACTAAGGCATTATTCGTCATTCTGCGGGGAAGCGATGCACCAGCTACACGTCTGTAAGGCATTATGTGCACTTTGTTGACGCGACGACTGATGACGATGAAGAATTATGGCTCAGCCCTTTGTAATGGGTTGGAATCTTTAAACGGCCCACCAGTTATGTAATTTGCATTGGGTGACGCCCGGTCGCTAATTCCCTCTCCCGTCATGCTGTATAACATTCGTTGACGTGGGAGAGAGACGGGGGGGCGAGGAACTTTACTGAGACCCCGAGGAAATGGATCATGCGCTTATGGGCTCCTTGGCAACCAATACAAGTGCATTTGCGAGGAACCCACTATGCTATAAATCATTGTAATTTTACTGAGACCCCGAGGAAGTGGATCATGCGCTTATGGGCTTCCTTGGCAACCAATACAAGTGCACTTGCGAGGAACCCACTACGCTATAAATCATTGTTTTTTTGAGAAGTAGGGCAGCAGGCACTGTGCCATTTTTCGTCGTTCTACGGAGAGCGTTGGTACCTGCTGAACCCATGTAAGGCATTAGGCGCACTTTGTTGATGCTGTGCATGATGACGATGAAAAATTATGGCAGAGTCCTTTGTAATGGGTTGAAAGCATTCAACAACCTACTGGTTGGCAATTCGCATTGTGTGACGCCTGGTTACAGAATTCGCGTTGTGCGACGCTTGGTGCTTATTTTACTCTTCTACCACGCTATATTGCATATGCTAATGTGGTTCCTTCCCGACATGAAGCCTGTATAGGACCTTTTTGCAAAGCAGTTTCAAGCACCGGCATGGCTGAGAGGCTGAATACTGGGCTCCCACGCAGAGGGCCCAGGTTCGAACCTCGTTCCATCCTAGAATTTTTTTCTTATTTCGTTTTTTTTCCTTATTTCGAGTGATACTGGTTACGGACACCGGCGGCGGACAACTACGGTGCCAAAAACGGCCGGTGAAATGATCTCGTAACAGCTTTCGCTGTAAAACAGGAACTGAGCACGTCATCACCAACAGAGCCATGACCGATGATGGCCAATCAACTGAAAATATTCTCCGCAGCTAAGAATTTTCATTACAGAAGACGTACAGTCTGCAAAACTAATCCGCAACCGGGATAGAAGGCACGGGCTAGCTTGGCGTATTCTCTACGTGCACATCAAGAGCTTCTTCCGTACAAATGGGCTCACTCTAAGATAATAAAGAGCGCCATTGTAACACTCTGTTTAGAATCTGCGCTTCGGTAGTCGTGCAGTTACAATATGCAAGCTAGTTCTTGGTCTACAATTTGGGAGCTTTTTTCAGCCGGCTTCCCTGGGTCGGTCGTCACGTCTGTTACTGAAAGTATTATTAAGATGAATCACGGTGGTTCCAAGTATGCCGCGAAGTCTTTGGTGGGCACCAAGAGCCCAGAAGTGGTTTCATACGTGCATAGCGCCACACAAAGCCTGAAAAAAGTGGCTAGTCGGTTCAACGTGCCCCTGGTTTTCTCGGCCCCGAGGAAGCTCGCTCATCTGAGCTGCCGAACCACATGTTTAGTGAACAATCGGGGGCTGTAAAAAGAACCATGAAAAACGTTTTGCTCAATGTGCCAACAACGTCGTGTACGATATTCCCGCGCCCTGCTGCAAAGTATACATCCGTCAGACGGGACGCTCCCTGAATGGTCGACTCAGGAGACACGCAAAAAATTTGACTAATACGGAGAGAAGTCATCTTGTTGATCACTGCACGGTGTGCTCCAATTGTAAACCATGACTTCTAGGTCGAAGTAAGGAAAAAAAAGAGAAAACACAGCTCGTAAAACGTTAGACGCATTTTTTATGGAAATCAGGTGAGGAGTGTGCGGGCGACACATAAATTGCGCTGTAAAATGCAGAAATACAAATTCTTTCACGCCTTGTTTATTAATCCCTGCTTTATCTCCCTTGTTCGTTGTGAGGGTGCGCCTGCGAAAATTGTTGATGTATAAACCTGTGAATCTGCGTTGAATAAAATCAGTTGTTAGTTTGCGCCTGTCTTCGTCTGTTCTTTTCTGTTGTCCTGTCTAGTTGTGCTACTTACGACGGTAGTTATGTCGAAACACCGACTCCCCCAAGATTCAATTTTTTTCAAAGGGTAGCAAAATATTCTTATCTGCTATACAAGGAAACATCGCTATCCCTTAGGCCAATGAATACCTGGCTGACACATCGATATATTTTCTTATTTTTAAAAAACACATCCATATTTTCTCTTGATAACCTGTCAGGGCCCCTGAAGAGCACATTTGTTTTATCAGAAAGCTGTTTACACTCACAATCGTCACAATGCCAGGACAAGTACGAATGCGCGAAGCCTCTCATGTAATTGTAGTGTTCGCTCAACCGAATATTCAAGCAACGCCTGGTCTGACCTATATTCTAATTACCGAAGATTCAAGCTTCAAGAGGTGAAAAATCCTTGAACATCAGGTGTCGCTGAAGCCACCGTTTCCAGAAGTGGTCTTGTCTTCTTCGTGACAGCGACTGCCTACGTTAGCCAGTGAATGTGTATGTTTCATATACTCTCCCTCAACCACAACAGAAGAGGGGAAGGAGGCAGGTGCAAAAGGGAGTGGGGATGGGAGAGAAACAAGGAACAGATATGGGCAGACAATAAGGTAAACTTGCTGGGCACTTCTTCACCCAACAAGCAGTTCGCTATTGAGCTTACGGGTCATATAGCACTGTTCTTTATTGTCACATCAACTTGAGCGTGTTACACATATGTGCGTTTTATATGGTTATAACATGGAATAGTTGCATGAAAAAATATGTGAATCGTAAGGTATGTGGGCAGGCCGCTGATGTTGCAAGGCACACGGCAAAGTATCCGTCCGCATCTCCACAGTTGACAATTTCTCCCTTACCCCGCCTTAATGCGAGGTGGTAGAGAACGTTGCGACATTTAACGCGGTGAATGCCGACACCCGGCGAAACTTTCAGCTAGGCATTATTTTCACAATTATGCGCACTTTTGAGGCAAGCATCGCAATGCGGTATGTCAGTGAAGGCAAATGCGCCTCGTTCCTGTGATGGGTAATTATCAGATAGAACAACCTCGCAGAAGTGGCTCCAGATTTCCCTGTAGTTTACATTGCAGGACACGCTACGGTAATGGAGGCAACACTGTCTGAATTGTGATCACGCAAATAGTTTAGCTGTACACTCGTTTCGCGAGGCATCTGGTTATCCTTCAGCAGAGCCCGGTCATTTTCTGCGACACGACCCATAGGGTCTCGGCGTCATGCTGATTTCCAGGAGCAGACGTTGGCTTGCAGTCTGCGAACGCCTTCCCGCTGATGCCTTCCACCTCCTCCGAGACCGCCAGATGTATAGACGTCTGCGCTCCGTCCTCGACGCTCTGTTATTAGAAAGAGTACGAGTCTGGTTACGTTGCGGTTTTGCGAAGACGAATGACTCCGGGCGGCAATACCAGTGCACATGTGACTAAAATTTCCGTACCTTCGGTACTTGCGATAATGCAAATAATGAGAAATAACGGATCAGAAGCAAAAATTATGGCGCTCATTGTTTCATACTCAGCAATGTCGGACCACGAACATATGCACACATAGCGTGACAGCAAAGAAAACACGAACGAAAGAAGAAGGCAAGGTTGTTGGCGCTTCGTTGCTAGTTTTACGGTCCGGTTGCAGCTAAATGAAGAAACTTGTAAAGGAAAGCGAGGACCTCTGATGACTTCAATATGAGGGCTTACTACTCTGTACGCAAACAAGAAATCACGATGGAATAGGCAGGGCAAACATCAGAGGAAACATGAACAAGTACAGAAAAGCAGCACATTATGCGCAAGTTATACTGCGAGATATTTTTGTCGATGTGTCGTCACAGCACCGTTTGTCATTCCCCTAGGCGTCACCAGTTGGCGCATATTTTACACGGACACCTATCCCTATGATGTCAGTATTACCGCGACGGCAGGACGATGGTGACAATTACTGGGTGATGACGACGCATGAATGCTATACTCTGGTCGTTGAACACCAGCGTACGAGATGCCCGTTTTTGCTTTCTCCAGTGAGCGAAACACCTTTGTGACGTAGGAGACGACTGTTCGCTGTGCCAATTCCAGAAACACATGGATATAACACGTGGCGTGTGTGAAAAGCACATTCATAGTTGCATTGCGACAATGAGAAATGGAACTTTGGTCCCGGTGGGCTGAACAAAGATTTGAGGGACGCTTAAGCTTCGCCTTTAAGAGTTGAACGCAATAGAGATATCCTGCCCCTAGTGCGTATTTTGGCCACTTAGTGCTTACTTCTTATTGCATGTTGTTACTCGAGAAGTTGAGATTGTGCATTACTGCATTGTAATTGACAAAGTACAAAGTGGTCGCACAGCCGAGCTTTAGTGTCTGCCTTCGCTGCCTCGGTCTTGCGCGGTCGCCATCGTTGTCGTGCGCTACTTGACACTGATGCCCCACCAAAACTCGCCGATGAGCAAGACACCGCAGTTTGGTTGGCGCTTGTAGACGACACAGAATCCATCACAAGCGTGTCAAGAGCGGAGTGGCGTGAGGGTATCGGTACAACCACTGCGTGTGTGTAACAGAATGCGCGCACTAAAGTGTGTGCCTTATGTAATAGGTAGCATGCTGTAAACCAAGAGCAATTATGCGCGAGAAACTTCTTCGAAGTTGCGATTAACTTACTACGTGTTCTTAAAGGAATACGCGCAGTAATGTGAGTGCCTTTTGTAATGGGTGGCTGGCTTAAAACCACCAAGTTGTTATGATAATCACATCGTGTAACGCCCGATGGCAATGTACGCTTGTACCCCGCAATATTACCGTGATATTACATCTCGTACTCAGAATCAGCCGAGACTGTTCATATAATTGCAATAAAAACAAGCCCTTAGAAGTCATCTTATTTCCTTTATATATATATATATATATATATATATATATATATATATATATATATATATATATATATATATATATATATATATATATATATATATATATATATATATACATGCTTTCAAGTCACCCGAGAGGTGTTGCTGTTTCGAACTCAATCGGGCCGACGACGCGAACACGAGCTCTCAGTGCGCCGTCTCTTACAACGAGCATCTCGGGTGCGTGAGCGCCTGCTTGGTAGCCCCGCGCTCGTGGCCACTGCATTGACCAAATAATTTCAAAATTCATGTCTTCAGTACCGCCAACACCTTTTTCGGTACTGCTGGCCTTTTATAAAAATAAATTCAATCCTGCCTGCATTTTATACACTTTCTGCGCTAGAAGTCGGAATCGCCAATCCTTGCCTAAGGGTCTTATTGGAGGGGCCGTAACTATTAGTGCAACGACATTACGCAACATGTTTTTAATGATTGTGAAAGCTGATGTGGAGGAGAATAAGTGGACAAAGTTTGAGAAATGTAAAAAATGTTTTTTTTTTTTAATTGTCGTCAGAAGCTTCCATTGTTCGGTGTTTTCTGGAACTTAGCCCAATCATATCTCTTTACTGAAACGCTATATAAATATAAGATTCGGCAGTTTGGCAGATAAGCATGCGACGAACGTAATGCGGAATTTTTGTCGCTCTGCTACAAGGCTTTTTTGAGATAAAGACGTTCAAAGTAAAGAAATTAACGTTTCCTGGGCCAATTTGGAGGTTTTTTATAAGAACATGTACACTACACATAAAAACTAAAAATAGCTGAGCAGAAGCAAAAACATGCATATATTTAGTTAAAGAAATTTCAGCTACCTAACTTTAATATAGTTTGTGCAATTCATAACGAAAGTTGGCCAAATCGGCAGAGCGGATGAGCTTTCCACTGCACCTCTTCGTCATTATTGATTTCCTTTGAATCGAAAAATTTTTTGGCGGCAAAACAAATTGCGGATCTCTCCTTTCCACTCATCAGGCAATAATATATATATATATATATATATATATATATATATATATATATATATATATATATATATAGAGAGAGAGAGAGAGAGAGAGAGAGAGAGAGAGAGAATCTCTCACCTTGCCAAACCAACGAATGCAGAAGTCTACTGTTCTTGCGTACAAGTCCCCAGTACGGCGGGCGAACTCTGATTTCACAAATCCTGGATGCAGACAGTTCACCGTCACGCCTGCATAAAAATTCCGCAGATCTTCAGATCTTGTAGCGATTGGGTCTTTTAGCGTTCTACGCGCTACAATATCGGAATGGAAGCCATGCCATAAAAGCTATATGCTCTTAGGCATGGTGTCTCGGGACCCTCTTCCATTGCCGAGCATTCAATGCGACCCATCATGTTTAATGCGTATGGCTTGTTGTCTGCGCACTGAAATAAGGATGAACGATTATTTATCGCAATTTTATTGTCATTTTTTGGAAGGAGCCATGCAGCAGTGGAGACTTTGTAGATGTCGGCAACGGTATTTATATGTGTAGCGTTTTTTTTTTTTTTTGAAAAAAGCCAAATGCAGAAAGAGAAACTGCGCTAAATTTCCCGGGAGCGTAAAGCGCGCCTATCTTTCACATTTGAAACAATTGTAATCAAAATGTGGTCATTCGTCATTGTAGCATATATTAAAAAAAAGCAGTTTCGAATGAGAAATGAGCCAGATTCGGTATCTGTTTGAATATCAAAATGAGCGAGATGCATAAAACCAGCGCTGCGTCAGCAATAGTGACCAAAGCAAACAACATACACGCATTCAAGCTGTCTCATTTGTGCCCTGGTTGCTTTTTTATTATTCTTTCGTTCCACAATTAGTTTTTCTAGGGCGAAGCGAGTTTCGTACTTCTTTCTGTCTTCTAGAGTTTCTTTTCAAACCTTGCGCTGTACAGTATCATGTTCTTCTTTCGCTCCAAGACGCTATATTTGAAATAGAAGACAACTGAAATGATGATACTGTACACCAATCTATTCCTAGAAGAAGATGCGATCCAAAACGGCCCGGCATAGACGAGTTTAGATGAAGAAGAAGAGCCGGAGCCTTTTTTCAAGGCCGTCAAGAGATACTAGGAACAAGGAAACGCTGCCGACAGTCCAGATTCATGCGCCTTTTGCCTGGGAGGACCACTCACTCTACAAGCGTAGTCATCGCCATTGCGCCCATGGAAAAAAGAACGGAACCGACGGAAGCACAGGGCTAGTGTAAATTTTGTCGCAAAATATTGCTATATCGTTTATTCGCTGAAATTTAGACTTCTTTTACTAGCTAATTCAAGCCCAAATAAAATGTTCCTCTCTATAACAGTCAAATCAAAATTTTAGTCCTGTACACCGACCATATTGGGCTGTATATATATTTTAGCCAATATATAGATTTGAGTTATTTTGTTGACATGAGCACACTGCCAAAAAAATTGATGCAGCAGGTACGACCATATTGTCAGTAGCAAAAAACTGCGTTTTTCTCAGTTTCAGCTGAAATGGGCTTGGCTCTTTCACAAAAAGAAAAAAAAAAACGCCACGAAAGTTACAGGTACTAACGGATGATTACGGGCTTTGAAGATTGCTGGTATCTTTAATGTGTCGAATGCCTTTCCGTAGTGTATGAAAGCGAAATAAAGGGACAAAATATTAAGGACCATAGATAACAATGAAGTACCTGGTAAGCTTAAATAAAAATGTTAACTCAGAGCAGAGAAAGCAGCCAAGAGATATGGCAGCCAAACGGAAACTACACGAAGCGTAAACCGATACGGCGAAGCGAGTAGAAAGAAATCCGGTATCCCTGATGCAGAACTATAACCCAGGTGTGACACTAAATAAGACGAAATACTTAACGGTGATTTATAGTTATAAGAAATGAGTTCCCGAAAATATATCCAATAACAAATTGGAATGTCTCGTTGTTTCGGGCCCTACTGTACTCCTTTCACAAATATTTTGGCAATAAATATTCGCAAATATTTATTCGCAAGCAAAAGCCTAGCATAACACATCTAATTCTGAGATAATGTTACAATATTTTCTTACGAGAAATGCCAAATGGGAAAGCCTTCTTTCCAGAGGCCCCCGGATTCTAAGCGGATGGAGGCGTAACATGTGATAAGGCGAGATGAGCGCGATATGAAGTGCGTTGACGCCGTCACTGGAGTGCTCAACAGAAAGAACCCAGAGAATCACAAAGCCAAACGTCGCGGACAATTTTAGCGTCTTATGTACCTGGTCCCATAGAGTTTCCTACAATACTTACTAGAGGGAACTCTGGCGCTAGTGTCTATGGGAGCTGCAATGCATCGCGCTTCAGCCAGCATGGGAATCATGGGTAGTACACGGATTTGTCTAAACTTCGTTCTTTCGGCTCCGTTTGGCTCCGCGTCGCCTGCATCCGCTTTGTCGCAAAACGAAGTTCAGCAAAAATCAGCAGTTTCACTTCACCACTTTAACTTCTTTAGGCTCACCGATTCAAATCTGGCCACGAAGTTCACAACGATCCACTCTTTTATCCGAAAGAAAACCAAAACATAGCAATAAACGAAGCCACAAGTGCGTTCGAAGCCCACAAGTACGAAGACTAGGCAAATCCGTGTACTACCCATCATTCCCATGGTGTCTGAACGATCGCAGCGCCAGAGTTCCCTCTAGGTCAGTTTAGGAAACTCTATGCCTGGTCCGACTTATTCGCGTTCGCTGTAGATTGCGCTGAAATATCTTTGGCGGATAATGGCCAGCTCACCGGTAAGCTGAAGAACAACTTAGCTTTAGTCATTCTCACCTATCGTGAAAGAAAAATAAATGGTGAATTATCCATGTAATCGGATTGACGGCTGAGATAGCTCCATACAAATTAAAGGTGGCGGTATTTTGTAAAAATTGGTAATCGAGGAGTTCCTTTAGTGTTGTCTTGTAGCGCTTAGCAATTCCTTTAAAAATACCGCTACGTTTCCTGAAACTTACAAGTCTCTTGAATGGCAAATGCTGAAGGCTGTACAACGGACTCTTAGACTCAAAGTGAGCTCACAATAATATCGTCACCAGCAATTCTTCACGAACCTTTACAACAATTACGAGACTGCATAACCGTGTGGTGGCAACTACGGCGCCGTAGGGCCCCTAGTGGCCATCTTGACCTAGTGCTCATCATATAAGCACTATCGGTAATCATATCAAGACAACCTAGAAAAACTCCGCCAAGACCCCTTGACATTGAAACGGATGCTGAGTCGCTGGAGCTTCCCATCAAAACGGTGCAAGTGCTGGATATTGATTATATTGGTTTTCTCTAGAAATGTTTTTATCGAGGGTGTGCTTTTCTCTCCGCTTTCCTTTCGATCTTTCTTTCCGTTTCCCCTTAGCCCAGCGTAGCAAACCGGATGCTAGAATACTCGTTGATATCCCTGCCTTTCTGTCATTTTGTTATCTCTCTTTCTTGATCCTTCATTAAAGAAAGTATGTGCTTCGCGCGTAACAGTTTCCTTTTTCTTTATGTTTTACACGAACTAACGAGACCCCCTATCTTCACCGACTAGCACCGCTACCACAAAAAGTGCATTTTATTTTTATTAAATGCGAATCATTTCTCTTGCGTAAGGGCGACTTTGTGACCATCTTCCTGACTTCGCATACACCAAAATTAGCATGGTAGGACATCACCGTGCGAAGAAAACGATTAACAAGCCATGGGATGAACAACATTACATGCTTGTCGCGTTCGTCACGAAACACTTCCCTCAGTCACGTAGGGCACGTACCGGCACACAATAGCCCATGTACATATGCGCCACATGCGATTCACACTCCATATTAACCCACGTGCGGTGAGAACAGACTTTGAAAATCTTAACGCGACAGCGTGAAGAAACTTGTGTCGCAGAAAATCCAGTGCCGGCTTCGGCGGCGTTGTCGGTGAGCTAAAAATCTCGATGAACGGTTCGTGCCGAAGTCGAACCCAGGCCTTCAGCGTGGCAGTCAAGTGTTCTGCCACTGCACCACGCCGCCTTGCTGAAGGAATGCCAATTGTGGCTGCAGTGTGGCCTACACGCTTTCATTACAGAGCAATAAACATTAGGTATTTACTGCCATGACTCAGCAGTGTTTAGTCAAGCGTTGCTCGACCCGGGAGACTAAGCCAATGACCACTAATTATGATACGCACATTATAACACCAAAGTGTCCACTTGGTTTCGATAAGGCTGACGTCTGTACCCTAATTTGAATGCCAATGTTACATAGGACCATATGTTACCCTTTACACTTCAGTGCAGTCGATGGGCCCGGTAAGCCCACGATATGCAAAGAACTGCTGAATTGACACGATGACGTTGATACCCTTCGTAACGCTTCACTGAAAAAAAAATGCGGCATAGGCAGCTAGTTGGTGACTGCTTCGCATGTTATTTTTTCGCGGATTTTTCTACATTTTTGCTTCCCCCATTGTCCTAAGGCCTTTTTCCACTTCTTCCTATTCCCCCTAGAATAGCAAGTAAGCGAATTTGCGATGGCTAATTATTCTCCTCTTCGACAAAGAGCGCGCTCTCTCCCTCCACCATCGAATATTCCTGGCAGGTGAACCTCGAGGAAAACACCCTGGAGCACAATACCCGTTCTTCAATATGCGACACGTTTGTTCATTTTTGTTTGGTTCTATACAGTGTCCTGCCAAACAAGCCCACTTTCCTTCACTAGGGCTAGGATTATTGAAGTGCCAACCGCGTTTTCCCCTTGGCGATATCATGGCGTAGCGAAGCCCGGTTTCGCTGCTTTGGTCACACGACGACAGCTAAGGTACTATGGGTTGCGAAATGCACGAAATGCTCGAATAAAGGCGCTGCCTTTTTACACGACAGTTCACACAGAAAGTTCGAGTCTGCGCGCGAAACCCGTGCGCTCTTAATATTGCAGTCAGACTATATAAAGTAATATTCTTAAGTGGTTTTGTGGTCTTACCTGTATTAGCCAGTCTCCGTGCAAGTTCCATTGTAAACAGCGTCATGTAGAGCTTTGTAGCAGGGTATACCAGGTTTTGCTTATATTTTTGGAAGTTGACGTCATCATCAAACGTTGCAAACCAGTGAGCAATGGAGCCTACGTTGATGATACGGCTGGGCGAACTCTTCTTCAGAAGACCTTGGAAAAGATGGACAGCTTGAGTGATTTTATTCTAAGATTTCCTTTAAATGCAAACGCATGCCGGCTAGACCGTAAAACTGGGAAATTTTGTAAAATAAAGTAGGTCATCACTTAAGTCATGCGTGCTTCTTCTGTATTACACGGGAAGATGAAACGGCACTTACGTATAACAACTTACCCAGAAGGAGATTTGTGAGCAAAAATGAACCAAGTAATTTGTTTGGAATGTAACCTCGAACCCATCTTCAGTTTCCCTTCGGCTTGGTGGGCTGCACATTACCAAAATGGATGGTCATGACGAGTGAGAACAGTTGCACTCTAAATACTTTTATTGATTGAAGAAACCCTCCACTCCTGTCACACAACGCAAGTACAAGAACTTAGTAATTTGAAGATGCAGCCATTTTTCTTTCTTGCCATCGATATCAATACGTTTCTTAAAGTTTTATCAGACTAACATCAATTAAGGCTGTTAAATGTTTGCGTTTACGATGGGTAATACGGACCTTGGTGGTAAGATAAATATCTATATCGCTCAATGCGGTAAATAGATGCGCCAGTCTCAATGTTTCAAAAGACCGTAGTGGCCCGCTACGGCCCCCGTCTTTTTTACGACAATAAAAGTTAAAAGCAGCCAAGGGAACGTGTTCTGACATCCCCTCCACAATTCCTCCCTACTCTCATGACTGCTCAAAATCTTTTCTACAAATAATGGGACCTGAGTGTAGTTAGTTCTACGAGTTATGAATAAACAAGCTGCTGCAGTTTTTACGCTGTATAAGATGAGCCCAATAATTACGTACAGATATGACTCAACCTTTACATATCATATTGTCACGTGGTCGTGACGTCGAAGAACGCAGCAGTCGGCATGTTCAAGCCGAAACTCTTTATTCGGGCGAATGTGTGCCCGGAAAATTAAAATCAATGCGCGAGTAATTCGCGCTGCACACTGATAGCGGTATGCACTGTCGTCGGCCGTCAATAATCTGAGCTACATGCAGTAAAGCGCGTCGGCAATTTATGGCATCGAAGGTCCTACCGTTATGATTGGTGGCCGGGTCGGTTCCGGAATAAACTTGACTGTTCACGTTGTGCGCTGAGGCTGATCAGAAGATTCTAAATTACTCTGGAAGGTTCCCAGACATTCGGGAGCGGTTAGCGCAGTGGTTATCCATCAAACGGACCGGTGACATAAAATACAAAAAGAAGTGCGCGTGGCATATCATATTATTACGATTGTATTCAAAATGGCGGCTTTAATAGCCCAGCCATGATGTAGTTCCCGTTCTTTTTTTTTGCACTGACTGCACCTTTTCCAGACGTCCTGTACATGTTTTTCATTACTACAGCAAGGGGAGCGGACGCTAGTGTTGCAGTATCCAATACATTCATTCACCGGACATGTTCCATATAACTACTTGATAACGTTTAGATCAAGGTCGTCTTTGAATGAAGAGGTGACTCTCTAATGGTCCTCGATGACCCTTAGGCATACATTTGTGTTACACACGCTATATGCTGTTTCGTTTTGCCATAGCACAAGTGAATAAGAAACGAACAAACCAACAAAACTCCCGTGAAGTGAAATATGAAAATGTGGTCACAATGACCCACATCAAGCAGTTCCGTTTCGCATCAAATTATTTTTAAAGCATTAGCATTTATCATAATTGTGCTATACCAAATGACGAGTAGTAATCTAAAAGTGCCCTGTCTATTTCAACGGTGGGAAAGAGAACCCCAGTATTTGACGACAGCTTTGACCTAGTAGAAGAGCGCGACATCAAGCTAACAATGTCAATGGGTGCTTCAAATGCCGGTAAAAAATGCATGTTACAACCGCGCGAAATGAAAATTTTACACACATAGAAAGCAATCGTTTTGAGAATTTTCCATCTTGGTTATCAAAATGCCATTGCAAGTTTCGAAAATGCGGCGACTGCGTTCGCGAAATATCACT